>NC_064308.1:18629789-18929789 GCF_023373825.1 Bactrocera dorsalis | reverse complement strand
AAGTTAGCGATTGGTGGTCGTGAGAGTAGGTCTGAGACGATGTTTGTGTTGCCTGGTTTATAAATGATTTCGTGGTTATATTCTTCCAATTGTGCCTTCCATCTTTTCATTTTTGCATTAGTATTTTTGTTGCTGAGAGCAAAGGTCAATGGTTGGTGATCAGTGTAAATCTTAACCTTTTTTGATCCGTATAGGAAGCATTTCAGGGACTGTAGAGCCCAAATTATTGCCAACATTTCTTTTTCATTGGCGGCAAAAGTTTCCTCTGCTCTGATAAGAGTTCTTAACAGAAAGGATATTGGCCTATCGTCTTGGGAGAGTAAGCTCAAAAGCTTTTTCGAAATCTGGATAGTGAAGTATAATATCGTCTGACGTCAAGCAATTTTTCAGGTCTTTAAAAGCTTCTACTTGCTGTGCTGTTAGATTTAAAAGTGTCCTTTTAGACTGATTCTTGGAAACTCTTCCCAGCTCTCCTCTCAGTATTTCAGTCAGAGGTTTTGCAATTTGTGCATACGCTTTTATAAATCTGCGATAATGTCCGGTCATTCCTAAAAAGGAGCGTAAATCATGGACAATTTTGGGCCGTGGAAAATTTATTATAGCTTCTATCTTTTTTTGTGTAGTTCGAATTCCATTTTGGCCAACTATTATACCGAGGAACTCGATTTCCTTTTTGATACCTTTAAATGCGCTTTTTCGAGAGTGTCAAATATAATTGCAAGATTTCTAAAATGATCTTCTTTACTTTTGCTAAAGATAATTATGTCGTCAACATAAACGTAGCACCGAACGCCGATTTGTTTTCGTAGCACATCATCCAAAGTGCGTTGGAAAATGGCAGGCGCATTTCTTAAGAATTTCTGAATTCAAATTTCCCATTGGCAATGGAGAAGGCGGTCTTCTCAATATCTGCTTCGTTGAGAGCAATCTGATGGAATCCACTCTTAAGGCAAATTGTAGATTTCGATGGTCGAATAATGCCATCTTTAAGTAATTCCTCAATTTGTTTGTCTATTTCCTTTTTTAAAGGCATTGGATAGGAGTAAGTTTTGGAATATATTGGCCTATCGCTTTTAGTCCTAATTTCGGCTTTAACGTTCGTGACATATGTTAATTTTTTATCTGGTTCAGAAAATAATGTTGGGCAAGAGTTAAAGAGTTGTTTTAATCTTTCGTTATCTTCGGGACTCAAATGATGTAGCCTTAATGTAGTGTGTGCAATAGAGTTAATTGCTAACTGGTGTATGGGGTATTCGTATTAATTGAGTAATGTAAAATAGTTCTCCTTAGTAAAAATTACTGCGTTTAAACTTTTCATTGTATAGTTACCTATTATGGCATCAAAGGTTCTTAATTTGGGCAAAATGTGAAATTTTAAATTACCTATTTCATCACCGAAAACACTGATATTGGCATGATGAGTAATTTTGACGGGTCCACCAACAGAATTTGCAATGATGGGTTTGTTCGGAATGGGGTTCCTAATATATGTTGGACTAATATAATTTTTGTTCGATCCGGTATCTAATAAAAATTTCAGTTCATTGCCATTTTTCATTTTGAAACGATAGTATGGCAATGAGGATTTTAGTCTAAAAAATTGATATTGTCACTAGGGGTTGCTTCGATCTCTTCTTGTTCTTCGTTGTATTCGGGTTGGTAGTCCTGCGAAGACTCGTAGTACCCTTCAGGATATTCTAATATTTCATTATCGTATTCTATTGGGTCAGTTTCTGTAACTTCAGTATTGTAGCTCCGTTGCATTTTATTAGGAGTCCGTATTATCTGTGATGGTGGTCTCTTACTAGCTTGATTATTATTAGCCTGCGCTAGTTCATTACTAAATGCTTGTGGTTTGTTACTGAATGTTTGCTGCCTATTATAAAATGTTTGATTTTATTGATACTGAGGCCTATTCTGATAATTTATTTGCTTCGTTTGAAGAGAGCGATCAACTTCCATTGGTCTAAAGTTTGGTTGCACTGTGACATAGGGTCGGTTTTGTCCGTACTGTTGATACGAATTTGGTCTAAGGTAAAAGGGTCTTACTTGGGGTTTGAATGAGTATGACCTTGGTTGATTGTGGCTAATAGGTTTGGTATTGGTCGGCAAGCGACTGATACTACAGTATACTCTCGAAAAGTAAATCGATTGGTATTTTGGGTAATTTACTTTTTCGAATAATTTACTTTTCCAAATATATACACAAATTATCTGTTTTTATAATATTAAATGCATTTTTAAACTTAAAAAATTCATTCATTTATTTGCTTCAATAAAACATATGGATTTACATGAAAAACATATGTATTTATTATGAAGAGAAAAAATTTTGAATATTCTTTTGTTTTTTTTCTTTTGCAATATATTTTCTGACCATTTACATATGTACATATCTCAAAGTTTATTTACTAAACAGACGCGATAAACAAGAGAGTAAGTGTTTTTGCAACATCGTAAAAAACGCTGCTTGCTTCGTTTCGAATTTTTTATCACACTCTCTGAAAAGTAAATTAAAAAATTTACTTTTTCGAGGTGCTTGTGTAATCTTAAAGGTGATTGACTTTTCCGCGATTATTTACTTTCTGAGAATTTACTTTTCGAGAGTATACTGTATTTGTATGGTTCCTCCTGTAATTCATGTTGCCTAATTTGAGACACATGTTGCGAGCCTGTGGTAAACTGGTTGGTTCCTTTACACTTAACAGACTGGGTAAGGCACCGTTTAGACCTCTTATAAATGTGTCAAGTGCCTTTTCTCTATATGTCGTTGTCATGGCATACAAAGCTTCTTCATATTCCAACGTGCTAACGTCTCTCTTGTCTGAGTAATGTAGCATCAGACATTTTTTTATCTTACCCCAATTTAATGGAGTGCGGTAAGACTCAAGGGCGTCAGCTTCGCCAACTATCTTGTGTCTTATTGTATGCAGGATAGCAAAATATTTTGGGGTGTTCTTATTCTGTCCGTACATTAATAATATTCTATCTACCGATTTCTGCCATGAACTGAATTCTCCGTTTTTACCAAAATTCTCTTAAACATTTTACCACATCCGGAACTCTTTCGGAAGCGTCCACGTTAATGCTAAAATCTACAGGATGTTCAACTTCTTCTTCGGTTTGTGGGTGTAGTATGGTCGAAACTGTTTCCGATATTAACGAAACGAGTTCTCTTTTTTGATTAGGAGTGAAAGTAGAAGGGATGTTAGGAGGGGAAACGTTAGTGCTGGATGAGTGCAGATTTAATCTCGACAATGTCGATGCTATTTGTTCTTCCTGACTCATTTTGATTCACTACCTTTCTTTTACGTTTGAAAGATGAAAAATATGAACCTTTCCTTTATAACCTATTAATATTATTTCTAGTATATACAAAATTTATTTTTAATAATTTTTTCCTTATATTATCTATTTAGTAACAAATATTTTATTTAGACTAACTTACATTAATCCTAGCCACTGCATTATGTCCTTAGATGGTTGATTGCTGGTTAATAGTAAGTTGATGAATGTTGTTGCACCCTTTTTTTCTCTTCCTGGGTTGGTGAATGTTGTTGTTTGTCTCTTTTGCACTTAGCTTTATTTGTTGATTTCGTTATTTGATGATTTTACTGTTTGTAGTTAGATTGTTAATCAAACATTGATGAATGTTGTTGCACTTTTTTTTGTCTCTTTTGCACTTAGCTTTATTTGTTGATTTCGTTATTTTATGATTTTACTGTTTGTAGTTAGATTGTTAATCAGACATTGATGAATGTTGTTGCACTTTTTTTTGTCTCTTTTGCACTTAGCTTTATTTGTTGATTTCGTTATTTGATGATTTTAGCCTTTTAAGTTCGTTTAATTTTAGTATTCTTTAAAAATTTTTACAAATTTTATTTTATTTTTTCTTTAAAAATGTAAAAGAGTTTTTTTTTTTATTCTGGTTGATTATGTTAATCTTCTGGCTGGCGTACGGACCGTCCTTTTCGTGAACACGTGTTGTGCTCTTACTACGGGGCCAACTACCAGATTTTTTTTTTTTTTAGAAGCCGCGAATATAAATCAGTGAACGATTTTTAACTTTCGCGGTCCCTGCTCGGGCGCCACATAAAATAAAACGATGAGTTTTTCTTGGCAGCACTATGTGCTTACTTTGAGCTTTTATTTCAAACTAAAAACTTAATTCTATTGCAAGCCACCATCAAGCTTAGCTCGAGCGCTATAAGTGCCTAGTCATCAAAATTATGTTTGCGTGTGTTTCGCCTACCTACCTAATAATTGGGAGAACGGATGCGCGTGTAGCGCATTCCATTGAGCTAAGATTGCAATAGGAGTCTCAACTGTAAGTTGACTCCTAATTGTGCAGATATTGTTGTCAGCGAATTTATATGAATTTATATTGTGTTAACTTATACGTGATCGTAACGCTTCTATCGTAATCTGGCATGATGACGCACGTGAGCGAGTATATAAACGTATCGTCGAATCGTCGTTCGAACGCAAGCTACCAATCGTAATATACAAATTTATGGAAATGTGAGCAAAATTTTTTTAAATTTTAAGTTTTTTATAATTCTTAGGAATAAAGAACATAAACAAGAAACCAATAAATGGAATATCTCATTAAAAATTAAAAAAAAAATTATTTATGTGATCAAATTTTTGTATTTTAGTTGCCAATAAAAATAAAATTATTTACAAGAATAAGGATATATACATTTTTGAATTAAAATTATTTATTTGGTCGATTGCGGTGAAGCGGTTCGCTACCCCGTGGTCCATTTCTTGTGTGTGATAAGAATCTCAATTTTTGAGGGTCGTAACTAATTGTAAATTTTATGCAGATGGTATGTAATGCCTCACAAATGTTAGCAAATCTTCCACTTTTGTGGTGTAATACCTTCTTCTCTTGTCATATCTTCAAATACTCCACCGTCTTTTTAAGATTTCAATGCTTTGTTCAACGATACATCTACAAAGAAAATTTTATTAATTAGGATTCATAATATTTTTTATACCTACGCTATTGCTACGATCTCCTAGCTACCTCCGCACTACTTTTTTATGCCCATTACTTTCACTAGAGCTCAAATAAAAAAACAAACATGAATTCATATTGATATTTAATTACCTTTTATTAGTTTATTGAAAATTTCGTTTTGACAGTTCCACATCTATTGTGACCTAAAAATACGATCCAAAGCAATGTGGAATTTAAAAACTATTGTGAATAGAAAATACATTACGATCCGTTTGCTTTCGTATGTCATAATGCCAATCACCGCATACGATTGACGAATCACATAATTTTCTTTCATTTGTTTGCCGATCCGTGAACGGATGTATTGCTTCGACCCCTGTTTGATTATCAGGGCGCTTTCTGGGCTCTAATATGGTATAAGCAGAGCTGGCCTAATGACGAGAACTAGATACAGGAGTGAACGAGCACGGTTGGTGACATTTAGTGGCATTCGCACCACATTTTGCATGATATCAACAAAAAATGTACGTATGTTTAATAACCGGTATTCCGCGTGAAGTAGATCTACTGCGCTGGCGTCCGGTAGATTGGCCGTTCAGCCAATGCGGTTTTCGAAAGAGAAGCAATTTCCGCATATCGTTTGTATATCAGTTAACTCAGCCTGCGGTTGCGATTCGCAGATAACCTCAAAAATTTTTCCATCGTCTTCAGTGATAAGCATTCTGTGCTAGAATCAGCTATTTTAATTTTGTCCCTAATAGCAACGTTAATGGGGAAAAAAGCTGTTTGCGTCTGACCCAGAGTTCATGTAATATGCCCTCGCTGAGCGTGGCTGCTGTTCGTCGCATTTCGTTGTACAAATCGGTAGGCCTTCAGTTACCCAGTGGAAGGTTTTTCAATACACGTTGAAGACGTCGTTACTGACTCGGGGCGAAATTTTCAATGATTCTACGACGAATGTAGGTAAATTTGTCCATTGTTCGAAAAGAGTACACATCTCTATTAATTTACTGGATCTACGTTTGCAAATACTATGTTGTATTTGGCTGCAAACATGTGATGCTTCTAACCAAAACTGCAGTGAGTACTATCAAGCATCAATGTTATCCTCAATCTTTGCCGACAGGGGGATCCGTGGTGGAGTATTTTGTGTTGGAAGCTGTTCCAGGTCGCTATTAGTATCTCGTCGGGGTCACCAATGTTGTTATGTGCAGAGTAGGCAAGTGGTACCTGCTAGGCAATTGATGTGCAAAAAAGAAGATTTATTGATTTGTCAAAACTACGTACAATGGAATAAAGCATAATGTAAAACAAAAAGTCAAAACGCATGGTTGCATAAAGAATTAAAAATTCATGGCATTTATGGTTTTGCCAAATATATATACATATTTTCTTGATGTGGAGGACCTCTTCCATCCGTACATACGCATTTTAACCCCGAAATTAACACATATTAAATGAGGTTTATGGTTATAGTTGCCTTCCAAGAAAATCAGAAAGTTTTGCTAAGAAATTCAAAAATCAGCATATATTGAAGAAATCTAACACGACTAGTGTAGATATAGAATATTGTCGATTTTGCAGATTCTAATGTTAGTTGATTGTTATCGAATACTGAAATCACGAAAAACCGGCAAGCAGTTACATAAATAAACAAATATCTACGTTAACCTCAGAACCGTGAGTTGGGCACTCAGTACCCATTCTAGTTTTTATACTCTTGCAACCAGTTGCTACAGAGCAGAGATAAAGAGATACCCAACTCATTTCTTATTGGAAGTGGTAGAGCAATTGCTAAACGTCAAAACCTCCTGAACTTTGACAGCTGATCCAGTTCAGGAGGTTTTGACGTTTAGCAGTTGGAAACGAGCGGTGGCCAGATTGACATCTTACCAAAAAATATGTAAACGGAGGGATTTGTCGCATTGTTCAAAACCATTTATAAAAAATGTAAAATAATGAAGTTGTGAAAGTTAAATGTATTCGATGAAACATTTTGTAATGTCAAGCATAATAGTATTATTTTCAATGGAAAATTATTAAAAACAGTTATTGATTGAGAGCTAAAAACCTTAAATCCTTTATTTGGTATTGAAAATTCAAAAGTAAGTTGTTTTAACATACCATAAAAATATTTAAATAGTTTCTCTATATAATAATTAAACTTATATAAATAAATTATAGTAATTTTTATTCGTACTAAATGTTGGGTGTTTTAATTTAAATGCCCAAATATTATTGTATTATTTCTGCACTCACCTTTTATACCACAAAATACTTTTCCAAAAAAATAAACGTTAATGTATATGCACACGCGTGAAGTTGATTAAAAAGATGGGGAATGTCCCAATAGGGTTTATTAAATTTTGATTTGACAATAGTGAATAATGATTGTCTAATGTAACTGAGGTAGAACTCCGGTCGCACGTGGAGTGAATAACTCGCGAAAAAGATGCGCACTAATCGAGTTGGCCGAAAGTCGAAAAAAAAATCGCACAGGCGTACCAGTTGCTGTGAAGGTCAAAAGCGAAGTGAATTTGCGATCTCCTTGTTTATTCCTTTTCTCCCTGTGGTGTGTGCGATCAGATGGTGTGATGTGGTTGGTTGGTGTACGTGTATGTGGGTGTCGATGTGTGGTGCTCTCGCGAGTAGTGGGAAATGTGGGTTGTAAGCGTTGATGGTGGGTATGGTGAAGCTGCGTGTCGGTGTTGGGAGGTTGAGGTGATGTGGTGTAATAGTGTGGGATATGTGTGGATGCCGGGGGAGGATGCTCATTTATACATCCTGGCTCCCCTAGGCGAGTGTTTAGCCTAGTAGCCTCTGTAGTTGTAGAGTCGCTACAACGTTGCTGAGGCCCGTCTTACGGCGGGCTTGCGGCCTAGGATGGCTCCTCCGATACGGGGTGGGATGACGTTGACGCCAGAAGCGGGACTCCTCCGAAGGGAAGGCTTGCCTTCGCGGTTGCGGTCGCGGGAGTCGTCGGCTGGCAGTACGGCCCCGGGGGGCATGATGACGTTCGACGTCGGGTCCGGTATTGCGGTGGAGCATCGTGTGATGGTGACCCATACACACCTGGCACTGATACCCGGTGGCGCATTCGCACGTTAGATGGGTAGGCGCCAGACAATTCAAGCAATGACCGTGGGCCTGGGCGACCTGCTGGCGTTGCTGAGGTGTCATTCCCTTGAAGATGCCACAATGTGGCAATCGATGTCGGCGGCGACATAGCGCGCACTGAAGTTGTGGCGGTTCCGGAGCCCGTACTTGCGTGTCACTGCGCGGAGCCGATGGAGTTTCTCGGGGAGGTGCGGCTGCGATGATTGTGCGCGGCGCTGCTACTGGGGTAGCTCTAGGGCGCGGAACCGTGACGGCGGAACGCACAGTGGGCGTAGGCACAATTGGCATCTCGGCATCCATATGGATCTTTTAAGAAAATAGTAATTTTAATTATCATATATACTTGTGCATATAGTCATATGGCCGTTGGTGCCACGTAAGGTGGCGTGAGTGCGTCGTCATATGGATCGACCTTCTTTTGTTTTTGTCTTGTGTTAGTGTTTATTACTAGTTGATAATTTTGCTATCATTTATTCTGTCTCTTTGTTTATTGATTACGATTACGTTATTTTCGGTTTACTTTTCGGTTTTATCCGCGGTTGGCAAAAAGCATAGCTTAACGAGCGGCCTGGTTAGCGTTCCCGTTTGTGTACGGAGATCGACTACGCGAACATGACCGTCGGAGCCGTAGTAGAGCTTCTCTATGCGGCCAAGCCGCCATTCGGTAGGGGGGAGACAATCGTCATTGATTAAGACACAATCTCCAAGCTTAGGCGCGTTTTCTGTGATTTTCCATCGGTACCTTCTGTGGAGGTCCTTTAAATAATCATTTTTCCATCGACGACTGAAGTCATGATGGAGAATTTTAATTCTTTCCCAACGATTAAATAAGGAAAGCGACTCCACGCCTGGCTCAGGTGAGGCCAGAATGGGCGCTCCTTTAAGAAAATGCCCTGGCGTAAGGGCAGTAAAGTCCGAGGGATCTTGCGAGAGTACAGCGAAAGGCCGTGAATTAAGAACGGCTTCAATTCTAATTAATAGGGTCGTGAATTCTTCGAAATTAAATTTGTGGTTGCCTGCTATCTTTTTAAAATGAGATTTGAAGCTTTTTACGGCAGATTCCCATAAGCCACCCATATGTGGAGCGCTTGGGGAGATAAACTGCCAATTGATACCTTGGGGAGCGTATTTTTGGACAATGTCCGGTGAAACTTGTTTTGTGAAGTCCACAAACTGTTTTTCGGTAGCTCTTTGAGCTCCGATAAATGTTTTACCATTGTCGCTCATGATTTTTGATGGAAAGCCCGTCGTCCGACGAAACGAGCAAAAGCCGCAAGAAAAGCCTCCGTCGTCAGATTCGTACATAGCTCAAGGTGTACTGCTTTTGTCGTGAAACAAACAAAAACAGCCACATAGCCTTTCATGAGGGTAGGAGACCTTAGCATGGATGCCTTTATCATAAAAGGCCCAGCAAAATCTACACCTGTAGTGGTGAAAGGCAGAGCAAAATTGCAGCGTTCAGGTGGAAGTGCTGCCATAATCTGCAATCGCATTTTCTGCTTATGCATAGTGCAGATTTTGCACATGAAAATGCACTTCTTTATTTGGGGCTTCAGTCGGGGTATGTACAGCTCTTAGTGGACCATATGTTGCATGAGGCGATGTTCGGCGTGGAGCATTAGTATGTGGATATATCTAATAAATAAAGTGGCAAACGGACACCTCTCTGGTATGATTATAGGGTGGCGTTCATTGTACGTTAGGCTTGAATTAGCAAGTCGACCATTCGCCCGAAGTAAACCCTTCGTATCTAGAAATGGGTTTAGAACTAAGAGTGAGCTCTTTTTATCGATAGGCTTCGATTCTCTTAGTAATTCTATATCGCGGCTGAAGTTGCGCGTTTGGGTTGATGCGATAAGAGCGACCTTTGCTTTTTGTAAGTCTTGGTGCGTCAATTTATAGCAATGGAGATAAGTTGCTCCTTTAACTTTAAGTTTGAGCCGCTCTATAAACTTGAGCATATAGGCAACTACCCGGAGGGCGCGGGGGAACGATGAAAATCGTTCAAGGATGTCAGTGTCATCCAGTGTTGCATGATAAGTGTCGATTTTGCGACTTTCTGGGGCAAGTATGTTGCGCATAGGCGATTGTGGCAAAGAATCGGGAGATTCTGTTAACCATCGGGGGCCATTCCACCAGAGGGTGGAGGTGGCGAGATGCAGAGGTTTGCATCCTCTTGTACCTAGATCAGCAGGATTGTCAGCACTGGCTACGTGACGCCAAGTGACTGATCCTACTAGGTCAAGATGTTCGGTTAGAAATATAAGTTTTCCACGCATGTGGTGGTTTTTCTAACCAGGCTACAACTATCTCGGAATCGGACCATAAATATAATCTGCATTTCGCCATATTTAAGTGGGTCTGCACCATAGAAGCTAGCTTTGCTAGTAGTAGAGCGCCACAGAGTTCAAGTCGTGGAAGACTTAGCGTTTTTAGAGGCGCAACTTTTGCTTTTGCCGCTAATAAGTGGCTTGTAGTTGCGACATCGGTTTGTGTACGCACATATATAGTGGCACAATATGCCTTTTCAGAGGCGTCGCAGAAGCCGTGTAGTTCCACGTTGTATTCGGGGGAATAGTTGACCCACCGTGGAATTTGTATCTTTGAGATGTCGTTCAAGTTATTAGCGAACTGAGACCATCTTTCTAACCGAATAGGTTTCACTTGTTCGTCCCAGTCGGTTCCGTCTAGCCATAATTCTTGGATCAAGATTTTCGCTTGTATCATAATTGGCGAAAGCCATCCTGCGGGGTCAAAAAGTTTTGCCACCGAGGAGAGAATTTGGCGTTTTGTAATGGCGGATAATGCGGATATGGACTCAGTCGTGTATGAAAACTGGTCCGATATCGCATTCCATTGGATACCTAGTGTTTTTGTTGTACTATCCTTTTCAAATATAAGGAAATTAGTATCCAACAAATGGTCTTTAGGAATATTTTTTAAAATATTTGGGTGATTGGCAGTAATCTTTTTTAAAGGAAACCCTGCGGTATTGGGGCATTTATTATCTGTGATAAGGTCTCGTATGCTTGTGGAAGACTGTGGCTTCCAGACAGGATATCGTCTACATACGTTTGCGTTTTTAAGACTTGTGTTGCCAGTGAAAATTCTGGCTTTGTGTCTTTGCCAGTTCGTGCAGTGTACGAATGGCTAGATAAGGAACACAGTTTACGCCAAAGGTAACTGTTTTCAATTTAAAGTCGCGTAGTGGACTATTGGCAGATTTTCGGAAAATAATCCGCTGAAAATCTTGATCATCTTTATGAACCAGTATTTGTCGATACATCTTTTCGACATCCTCATTGAATACGTATTTGTATATACGCCAGTTCAATATGAGGAGCATTAAATCTGGTTGGAGTGTGGGTCCCGTAAATAGAATATCATTTAGGGAATTACCCGAGCTCGTGGATCGTGATGCATTGAAGACAACTCGAACTTTTGTTGTTTTCTTCTCAGGCTTTACTACTGCATGATGTGGCAGGTAGAAAGAGTAATATTTGCCTCTTAAGATTTTTTCACATGGGCTTACTTCCTCCATGTGATCTAAATGAAGGTATTCTTCCACGACACCATCATAAACTTGTTTAAGCTCACCTTTTCTAAGTAGGTTTTTCTCCATACTTAGAAACTGCTGTATTGCAGAGGTGCGAGAGTGACCTAAGGCGAGTGTGTCTGGAAATTGTTGTTTTTTTGGTAGTCGTACGACATACCGACCATTTTCTGATCGAGTAGTTGTGGCTTTGTAAAAGTCTTCACAATACTGATCTTCAGGTGTTGTAATTGGAATGGGGGGGAGTTCTTCTAACTCCCAAAATTTTCTCAATTGTGAATTGAGGTACTCGTTTGAGATTTCCTCAACTTGAGTTGTCATGGCTGTGACTGGTTCCGCAACTAGTCCACTTAGGGCCCATCCGAAAATGGTATTTTGCGCCAGTAGTGTTTTCGAAATTTTTTCAACACCTTCTAATATGATTTGCGGTATAAGGTCGCTGCCTATTAAGATGTCTATCTGAGCTGGCGTGTTGCAGTTGGGATCTGTCAGTGTCAGGTGTGAAATTTTATCCCAATGCTTGCTTGATAGCTTGGAAGCATGTTTGTTAGTTGCGGTAAGACAATAGCATTTGCTTGAATGCGCTTATCCGCTTTGGGGGAAATTAGAGTAATGGGGCATATTTTACTTGAGTTTTGTACTACTCGTCCGCCCATTCCCGTAATTTCATAGTTGGCATGTTTTGTTGGCAGTTTTAGCCTATTTTGTGCCCTAGACGCTATGAATGATCGTTGCGATCCTTGGTCTATTAGGGCTCTTAGTTTGAACAGTTCTCCACGATGCTCGATGGAGACAACTGCTGTGGGTAGTAGTACTCTACTATGATTTTCGCTGTGTAGCGTTTGAGTTTTTAATGCCTTTGAACAACAGGGTGTCTCTTGGCAATTTTCTTGAGTTTTTGTTTCGGGAGTTGCTGTTGCAACTAAACCCGTGGCTTTTTTTGAAAAAGCGCTGCTATGAGATGTGTTGGGAAAGTTATTGAGATGTAACATAGAGTGATGCCTTTTGTGGCAATATACGCAATTAAATTTGCTTTCGCAAGTATTAAGATTGTGTGAGTGGGACAAGCAGTTTGTGCAGAGTCTTTTTGACCTGACAAAGTTGTTCCTTTCAGTGACATTCATTTTTTTAAATTTCTCGCAAGCTTTTAACTTATGCCCTCCAGAACATAGTTCGCATGACGTGAATTTATTTTGTTCAGATGTGAACGATTGTGCTTTGAAAAAGCTTCTGTTTAAATGATTGTTGCTTCCGGCTTGGGGTTTATTGAAGCTTCGATTTAGTTCTTGTTGAACGTTTTTAGTTCTGACTACTTTTTTGTCTACCCTTTTCGCAATTTCATACTGGGTAGTTAAGAAATCTTTCATTTGCTGCCACGTTGGGCATTTTCTTCTTGATGAGAGCGATTGCTCCCACAAAAGCAATGATTTTTCTGGTAATGCGGCGGTACATATGTTTACCAGAATAGGATCCCAATTGTGAGTGGGAATATTTTGTGTCGATAGAACCGACAAACAATTTGAAACAGTGGATTCTAGTTTCATGAATTCTTCACTGGTTTCTCTTTGAATTTTAGGCAAGTTCATAAGTATCGTTACTTGCTTGTCAACTAATATTCTTTCATTTTCGTATCTTTGTCTTAAAGCTTCCCAAGCTAAATTAAAATTATCGTCATTCAATGCGAACTGCTTGACTATTACGCCTGCTTGACCTTTAGTTTTGTATCGGAGGTGATACAATTTTTGCGCTTGTGATAATTTTGGATGGTTTATGTACACGGCTGTAAACATGTCCCGGAAGGACGGCCATTGTTCATAACCTCCATGAAATATTTCCGTATCACACGCTGGCACTTTGAGATGAATGCCTGAACTTGCCTCTTGGGCTTGCAATTGTGGTAACTCTACTCTACTGTGGGGAGTAGGTGCAATTGGCTTCATAAGTTTTAATTGATCTGAGATCATTGCTTTTGTGTCTTCATAGCGGTCTAAGCAATTTTCGTATTTGGCGTAAGCCGAAGATTTAAAATTTTCAGGTAGATCTGAATCATCAGTTTCTACTATTGCGTCGTATGCAGCTTGGAGGCGCGTCCAAAAATTGTCAATAGATTTATTTTTTATTTCGAGTACCGATTCAGAGTTGTCCTGAATCGGTGAAGATGCAAATCGAGTGCAGTATTTAATCAAGCTGTCACTCTCAGAAATGAATTTTATATAAGAGATGTCCCTCCCCCTTTTTTGCTTTGTAGCACCTTGCTTTGAGCGTGTAGCTTCAGCAGGTGTACATGGGCTTTTATCGTCATTAGTCATTTTCGGAATTCTTAAGAATTCTGCTTTAGAGTCTTTTGAGTCAGTGCTCATTCAGATAATTTTAATTATTAAAATATATGTATATGTATGTATATATTTTTTTTTTATAATAGACAAATTTGTTACCGAAAACTCTTTTTTAATAAATATGAGTTGTTATTTCCGGAAAATTAGATTATTAAAGTATATATGTAACCGAAAGCTCCTTTAAAAAAAAAAAAATAAGAGCTATTATTTCCGAAAAAGAATTTAAGAATGCGTTTATCGCTTTTATTTACTCTTGGTGTTTTTTTTTTTTTTTTTTACGGTTTTATCCGTCTGCCCTCGTATCTCGTATCAGTGCGCACTGATATTAGGTCAATGTCCTTTGTACATACGTGTGGATGCTGTGTGCATATAGTAGGCGTTAAATAAATTATGTGCAAATATGCTTGTTCTTGTTTGATAAGGAACAAGATAAATGCCAAGAAATCGCCAAATTGGACTTTCAATATATGTATGTATGTACAAAGGTAATTAGTAAGAAATATTTAATTTTTTCCACCCAATGTTATTCGAATTTTCGCACCGTTTATTTATTATTTATTCTTTTTCTTATTTAATTGTATCCTATGTTTATATGTAGGTATACAAGCGCTTGAAGATATACGGCAATATGTATAAAAAATAATTCGCATTTACTTGTATGTATTCGCGGTTAAAGATATGCGCTAAAGCGCTAATGTATGTATATTTATTCTTGTATGTGGGTATATTATACGGATATACATATATATATATATATATATATATATGGATCTCTATGTATAAAAAAATGTTGATTTCCTTCGTTATGTTTAATCCGCTTGAGGATATGTATATATGTATGTTTATATTTTCTTTTATGCTATATTCTTCTTGCTCTTTTTTTTCTTACTTTTGATTTGCAACGATCCCTCTCACAGTTAATAAACTGAAGCGGTATTGCCAGAATATTTTGAAAATAAATACTTGAATTTTTTCTGTGAATTGTGTTTGAAAGGCAAGGAATAACAATTATTTTAGTTTAATATATAAATATATATATATACTAGAGGACCCGTCCACGCTTCACTGTGGCTGATACATAGATAATACTACTACTATCATCTATATGATTTCTATTAGTTGAATTATAACTATTAGTTAATGAGATATAGCATTTTTCTGAAGCGACTTGTGTTAGTTTAAAAAAATCGATCATAAAGCATTTCATGTGTCAATAAAGCATTGTTTTTTTGTGAAAAATACTGTTGAATTTGGGCTCAGGGAAATCCACCGTTGAGTTGCAAAGTAGGTGCTCGCAAGTTCATAATCCAACAAAAACAACTAATTCTGAGAAGTATTTAAGTACTCTCTAATCGCAATAAATAAAGAAATATAGCTCCATCATTTCCCGCTGGAGTCCAATCGACAGTCATTCTAGTGGACTGCACATGATGAAGTTGGTGGTGATGGTTTTCAGGCGTGGAAAAACGAAAAAGGCGGCTGGAAAGGTTGTGACATCAGTCTTTAGGGATGCACGTGGTATAACACATACTCAACGACTGATTACTGAACTATTTATAATATATTTCACGGCGTATTTGGTTGCAGTTCTTTTCTTCTATTCCAAATACTTAGCAATTGTATTATGGAAAATGTCAATGTTATTGGAAGTGTTTCCGCTGGCTGTACTGTATTCTCTGGGTTGAAAAACACTCTTTAGCCATTCTTCAAATAAACTGCGAGATGCACAACAGTCAAAAAACGTTCATGAATTGCAGAAGTAAATACCCTACAAAGCGCTTTATTGCAGTTCACGTATCGACCATATCTTTCAAGACCAATAACCGCCATATTGGTTCCTTTGATGACATACTTACAAACGTATTTTATAGATTACACCAAACTGCAATACTAAACATTGATATGAGTTTTGAATGTGAATTAGACAACAGTGGAGAATATAGTACGATCAATATGTTCTCAACTTCGATATTCAGTACTCTAAGTTGAATGGTAAATGTCCTGCCATTGTCGTCTGATGAGCTGGATATCCATCATTTCCAGTTTGCGTTTCCGAAAGAAAAGCACGTGGATAGTGTTTCGTGCATTTATTGCAAGTGGGATGTCTGCAAGGTCCATGCACCATATTGGTTTTCATCGCTTCGTAGAATAATGGATCTTTCTCTGCATGAGGAATTTCGGCAGAAATGATTTCATCAATTTGATCTGGTGTAACCACCATCCACCATTCAAAGAAAAATGTGTGCCTGGGGCAAACCTCTTTTTTGCAACTCAACAGAGTACATCCAGCATCTGACTGCACCATACTTGTATATACATACGTTGCTTCAAGATAAAGTTCATCAAACACCGTAGCTGTTGTTTGAAAAGTCTTACTGTATTATCGTGATGATCGCTTGCTGATTGACAGCGATCCATAATTCCACACATACATATGTCATCGCATCGTGGGAGTCTCATGAAGTTCTTATGTCTTGAGCTGCCATACGTTGATGGCAAAAAGAACGCCGACCGATATTAGCGCGATGTCTTCGTGGCTTCGTAACAAATTTCAATCTGTAATTGATCACTTCGTTTGAAACACACATAAAGTTTTCACTGAATAATTTTCAATAATTTTTTCGGAATAAAAAAGTAAGCGACCGAAATTGAACGATTCAAATAATTTACAAATCAAAATATTGAAAAACAAAACGAAAAAGAAGTGTATGAGAAGTCACTTTTTGGAAATTTCCAATTTTTCGACTTTTCCTTATGAAAAGTATATGGTTTTTTTATATCAAACCCTTTCCAGATCCATAGCGGACAACTTCTGATTTCATGAAGATTGGTTCCGCCGTTCTCGAGCGTTAGCGTTACTAACAAACGAACAATCATTTTTACTTACATATGTATGTATGTAAGTATGTATATACAAAATAAAACGTTTGTATGGGAAAAAGAAAAGGGCTGGTTTTAGGGGTTTCCGGCAACTTTCGTAATTTTTTCTTACATAAGAACCTTCTCCTAATAATAACAAATACAACGAAAAAAATCAGCCAAATCGGTTCAGCCGTTTATGAGTGATGAAATTACAAAGAAAGTGGTATTGATTTTTATATATATAGATATACATATGTATACTGTGGATACATACATATATACATATATTATTTACCGTATTGGTTTCTATCGGTACTTAAATTTGCCGCCGATTTAGAGCCTTTACTAACCGTTTTCATTAAACGGGTTTAGTTAATATCGGTTCTTTGATTTTGATCGTTGGTGCAAGTTACATACATACATATATACATTTTATAATAAAAATCAAAAGTGGAATAGATACACTCACTCAGATTTTCCTCAGGGATTTTTGGGGGTTAAATAATGAAAATGTGTGCGCTTCCTTGGGTCATGTTTCGCTTCTCCGCCGCCGTTCCAACTTGTTGACTTATTGCTTTTTTTTTCCGTAGCTCTTAACTTTTGTTTAATTTTGTATTAAGATTAAGTTGTTATATATTTATTTTCGCGCCCGTTTTATTTAGTTAGTGGTAATTAAATCGAATAGAATTGATTTGCTGTATACACGTTAATTTTTCAGTCTTTTGTGTTTGTATTGTTATGCACTTCACTGCACAGTAGGTATTCCTTTATTTCACTTTAAGTTTTTTTTTTTTTTTTAATTTATTTTTCAATTTTCATACACCTTGTTACTTTTTGTTTATATATATGTATGTACATGCCTGGGGTATTTTGTTTTCACTTAATTTTCTGTTAATTTTTTGTTTCCAATGTGCCGTTCCTTATGTCACGAAGGACCATGTATTATTTCCGCACTCACCTTTTATACCACAAAATACTTTTCCAAAAAACTAAACGTTAATGTATATGCACACGTGTGAAGTTGATCAAAAAGATGGGGGATGTCCCAATAGGGTTTATTAAATTTTGATTTGACAATAGTGAATAATGATTGTCTAATGTAACTGAGGTAGAACTCCGGTCGCACGTGGAGTGAATAACTCGCGAAAGAGATGCGCACTAATCGAGTTGGCCGAAAGTCGAAAAAAAATCGCACGGGCGTACCAGTCGCTGTGAAGGTCAAAAGCGAAGTGAATTTGCGATCTCCTTGTTTATTCCTTTTCTCCCTGTGGTGTGTGCGATCAGATGGTGTGATGTGGTTGGTTGGTGTACGTGTATGTGGGTGTCGATGTGTGGTGCTCTCGCGAGTAGTATGAAATGTGGGTTGTAAGCGTTGATGGTGGGTATGGTGAAGCTGCGTGTCGGTGTTGGGAGGTTGAGGTGATGTGGTGTAATAGTGTGGGGTATGTGTGGATGCCGGGGGAGGATGCTCATTTATTTTGCCTAATCTGGCAATATTGGAAAATGTTATAAAAAACGCTAATTTTTGTAGCGCTCTCACACTGGAATAAGTTGGACATCCTTCTATCCCTGCTACAGAGTATAATAGTTTTGTTCGCCTAACCCTTGTGAAAATTGAACAATGGGCGGACACCCATCATTCACTTTCCAGTACACAATTCAAGAAATAATTAATATAACGGAAACAATTTTGCAGTAATAATTCCCTTAAAGTGTGACATCTTTTGATTAAAATTTGTCCAAATTCGACCAAAACTGTTCAAGAACCTAGGTACCGAATATGTGGACCCCAGTATGTAAGTTATGGGTTTACTTGTCGAAAGTAAAAATTATCTTCTTTTTCTGGTCTTACGACCTTTATTGTTCAACCGCTCGCTTAACTCTAAACTTAACAAATTTTATAATTCTTATGGTAACTTAATGCGCTTGCAGTTCTGCTGACGTCCGTTCCCACGTTCCGCTGGATTTCCAGTGAATCACGCCACACTGCGCTAGACGTATCGTCAGCACTTTTGATTGCTTTAAATGTTATTGTTGCTAACTCCTCCCTTCTTAAAATCAATAGTCCTCAATTGATCAAAAATATGTTAAATTGTCAAAATTGAAGTATGTTATGGGGTTTGCTGTTTTTGCTACTATTACTGGTACTGCTGGGTCCTTGCCCTTGGACGATGTTTCTGATGTAAAGCTGGTTTGCAGGATTATCTTCTTTCTCCTATGGCAGAAGAATATTATTGAAAAAGCTGCTAGTGTGAGAATGGCCATGATTGCCACAGAAGTTTGTGTGGTGTTCGTATTATTCTGAAGGCAATCCAAACGTTTTATGTTGTCTATGAATAACTCGTGGATTGATTCCAATGACAAAAGATTTATTCTTTCCTTTTCTGCTGGAGCAAATTGTGTTCTGACTGGTAACGCCCCGGTTAAAAGCGTTTCGCCATTGTAGAAAGAATCGTTATTTATTTTTATGGTAAGATTGCTGAATTTTACGACGAATGTGCCTGCAACAGACATTTCTTCCAGGCTATTATTTACGGTACCATTAAAAATGTTTAGTAGAATTAGTCTAGGTTGAAGTATTTCTATTGGTTTAACATGATTTGCCTTGCTATATTGACAAGTTGGATTTTGTTTACTATTTAGAAGTTTTGTTATGCAGATTTCATTAACTAGGCTAACAATTTGGTCTTTATTACAAATAGATATGGAATTTATTGTCTTACACTCGCTATTTATTCCAAGTATATTATATATATATATATATATATTCTTTCTTAATAATATTATAGAAAACAATATTTATAATCGTATTAAATCTCTTAACAGGTTTAATTAAAATATTTTCATAAGTTTCTTTTTCCGTAATTGGTATTTTTACGATATACGCTAACATTGTTGAATTATAAAGGACGCTTGTTTCTGCAAAACTTAAGGCTTCTTCAGTTGACGAAAAAGGCATCTTTTCCTCTTCTAGTGTTTTAAGAGTTAATTCTAATTCTTTCTTGTTCAATAAAATGCTATTTACTAATTTTAATTTTTCCCATTGGATGGCATATCTAACGTTTACAATTTCTTTCTTAACTAAACGTAATCTATTTTGAATACTTATTACTAGTTCGTCGTTGAAGTAGCTGTCTTTTGTTATTGCGTTTGTTAGTTTGTCCGTAATTACTGTGAGGTTATTCATACGTTCCGTTAGTGCTTGATTTACTAGAAATTGTTTATTGTTATTGTCGTTTAATTGTTTTGTGTCGTATTCTAATGCATTAAAATCGTCGGGATCTGGGGTTCCAGCTAAATATTTCCATGCTGTACCCAGGATGTTAGTTGATCTTCTAATTTTTCTACCTGATGGTTTAATAGATTTAATTGCTTCTTTGGTCTGTTCTATTCCTTGTTTTAAAGTTGAGTAAAATATACTGTTTGTCTGTATGTTTTTGTCTGTGAGTTGCTTTACCTCTGCCAAAAATTGTTCGTACAGTTCAACGTTGATAAGGTGTATTAGTTTAAACGTTCCCTCTTTTATTTTGCTTATTGTAATTATATGAGCTGTTGAGAAGTCTGTAATTTGGAAGTCGGTCAGAGCCATTGTTGTCGCTGTAAGCGTTAGTCTGCAAAAAGAAAAAATATAGAAAATGCGTCTTATTTATTTAGTTTTATTACTTAGCTTTTAATATTACTCTTATGAACTACTCTATTTGACTCGGTCAGTACCGTAGTCGACCTGTTTTGCTTAACTACTTCTTTTTTATACCTTGGTGAGATTTAAGTTCCTAACTTCTAATTGGTTGTAATTTTCTATTGTGATTTTTAAGATCTTGTTGTTGTTTATCTTTTATTCTTTGAATATTATCTAATCTAGCTTTTTCGAACTTTTCGGGGTCTGTGCTTACCGTACGACCGAAAAAAATTTCTATTGGTCTATTATTAATTGTGCTGTGAATTGAGTAATTATATTCATAGACAGCTCTGTCTAAAAGTTGTGCCGGATAATCTCGGAAAGTGTTGAATGAAATCTTTCGATTTGGCCATTCACTGCACTTTTATATGGCGGGGATTTGAAAGTTCGAATGTTTAATATGTCTTCCAACATAAAAGTAATAGTCACTGAATTGAATGCCCCTTCGTTATCAAAAATTACGGTTTTGGGTACTCCAAACTGAAAGATAAGTTCCCTTAGAGGTTCTTTTATGTCTTGAATAGCTTTTGATTTTATTGGTTTTACCTGCGCATATTTTGAGAATTTATCGACAGCAGTGAGCACGAGATTGCCTTCCGTTTTGTAAATATCTATATGCACTATATGTCCTACATATGAGGGGATAGGTGTCTCTTTTAAGACGGGCTTATTAGGGTGTCTATCGTACTTATTTGTTTTATAAATACTACATTGTTTGACTATTTTATTTATTTTGTTATTCATGCTGGGGAAAAAATATTTCTCTAGTATATGAGATTTATTCTCTCTGCCATTACGATGAGCTCTTCTGTGTGTTTCTATGATAATTTCTTCCTGCCTTTGTTCTTCTAATACATCTTCTTCGTGCAAACCTAATACGATATTTATTGAAGTGGATTGAAAAAACTTCTTGTATTATTCCCATTATTGGTTCGGGAGCGCTGATCCCATTTATTACTGAAAGGTTTAAATATTTTTTCAATAAAGATATGATTGTCTCCTCGGAAAATTCTATTTCTGTTATAGTGTGACGGTGAATAGTTGGAAAAACAATTTGAAATTTATAGCTTGATTCTGTAGACCAATTGAAAAATATCTGATTTTTGAAAACGTTGGTAGGTACATCCACGAATTGAATCAAGTTTTGACCTGAACTGTCATCGCTATGCGTCATAACCGACATTGAATTTATTTGTTGCTGTGCTGTAATTCTTGATAGTGCATCAGCCACAACGTTAGTTCGATCAGTTTTATGACATATTTCGTGATTATACTCTTCTAGTTCTGCCTTCCATCGTTTCATTTTACTATTTGTATTTTTGTTGCTTAAAGCAAAAGTTAGGGGCTGATTGTCTGAAAAGATTTTGACCTTAGCGTGCCCGTACAAAAAATTCCGTAGAGTGGATAATGCCCAGACAATGGCTAGCATTTCCTTCTCGTTTTAGAGTTCGAGAAATTAAAGGAATAGGGTTTTCACTTTGGGAAAGAACGGCACCAAGTGCAAAATTTGAGGCATCAGTTGTGAGCTCAAAATCGTTATTGTAATTTGGAAAAGATAAAATTACCTCATTCGAAACCAATGTATTTTTAATTTTCTGAAATGCTTCTTTAGCTTGTTCATTGAATTCAATCGGTACTTTTGCGGATATTTTTTTTGAAATTCGGCCTTCTTCGCCTCTTAGTAAGATTGTTAATGGCTTTGCTAATTTCGCGTAATCGCGAATAAATCTACGATAATAGACAGAAAGGCCTAAAAATGAACGCAATTCTTTAATATTTTTGGGTTCGGGAAAATTAGTAATTGCTTCTACCTTTTTTGGGTTAGTACTAAGGCCTTCTTGTGATACTATAAATCCTAAAAATTCTACATCCTTTTAAAAAAGTGACATTTGTCCAGTTGAATCTTCATATTTGCTTCCTCTAAAGTTTCGAAAACTTTCCGAAGATTCTGTAAGTGTTCTGTAATTGGTGTTCTGTAATTGGGTTGAATATAATTTGAATACTTCGCCGCTCTTCGTGCGGCATTCAAAGTAAGGCAACGAAGAGCTTTTTAACCTAAAAAATGAATATCGCTATATTCGTAATATTGTCTTTCATCCTGTATATTGTCGTCCGCCACACCCAAATAATCATTCAGATTATCTTCCGAGCCAGTGTTCGAGGTAGCGCTTGGAGTATTACTTATATGAAAATTGCGTTGTGCCTTCTGTGGTTTGAGATTTCTTCCAGAAGTGGTCTGTGGTGGCCTTTTGCCGAATAATTGATTATTTTGTGGCCGGTTCATATAATTAATGCGGCGCGAGCGCAAAGTTTCACCTATCTCCATAGGCACCGGCGGTTTTGGGGTGCGCATAGGCGGTTGATTAAAGTGTGTTTGTGTATTTAAGTTCCGGTCAAATCTTTGATTTGGAAAGCTATGTGAAATAAGTTGTGGTTGGTTAAATTGTGTTTGTGCATTTAAATTCTGATTACGTCTTTGATTAGGAAGATTTTGTGAAATAATTTGTGGTTGTGGCTGTGGTAAGTAAGCAATTTCGGGGAAAAAATTTTGTTGGTTTACTTGCCTCCGAAAATTTCTTGAAGGTAAAAGTAAGAAGATTACGAGCCTCGCTACCCACCTTCATACAGCCTAGCTTATTAAGTATTAAAGATAAATTGGAATAAACGGCTTGCTAAAATTCTTCAATTGACCTATTTCCCTGAACCAAAGAAGTCATTTGGTATTCTAGGGTGAATACATCACGCTTGTCGGCGTAATGTAAAGTTAGACACTTACAAATAGCACCCCAGTCTAAGGGTGTATTGTATGACTCAAGGGCAGCATCCGCGTTGCCGACGATTTTATTTCTTATCACGTTAAGGATTCCGTAGAATTTAGGTGTGCCCTTACTCGCTTCGTAGATATTTAATAATCGATTTACACTTTTTTTCCACGAATTGAATTCGGCGGGATTTCCCGAGAATTCGCGTAAACATTTTACCACATCAGGTATCTTGTCTAAATCTGATAAGTTGCTTGCATGTGCTATATTGATGGTTTGGTCGCTAAGCCCGCATTCGGGTTAAGGGTTGCCCTAACTATGCTGGGCCCCTGCCACGTCTAAGGCTACCCTTCCCATTAGGTTTACGAGGTCATCTTCTTTTATTGCTAATCCTGCGTTCAGTTTTTGCACAAATTAATGCTTAAAGGTTTTATTTCAATTTTAGTTTGGTAAAAAAAAATTAACAATCTGGGTTTCACTTAATGTTCTTAATTAGTAATTATCACTTAACTTACAATACAATAACGACTTTCATTCTTTGCCTCTTGATATTGTTGGTTGTTAATGTTGATAGGTGCTGATGAGTTGGCTTGCGTCCAACGCGTCCTTTTTGCTCTGCTACTAAGGGGCCTGATCTCACACTAGCACAGTTGTTTTTATTATCACTCCACGTTCTCCGAAGAAGGATTCTTAACGCCTTTTGTTTTCCTTCGCGACGTTGGAGCTTATTTTAGCTCGGTCGCCAGTTATGGGTTTACTTGTCGAAAGTAAAAATTATCTTCTTTTTCTGGTCTTACGACCTTTATTGTTCAACCGCTCGCTTAACTCTAAACTTAACAAATTTTATAATTCTTATGGTAACTTAATGCGCTTGCAGTTCTGCTGACGTCGGTTCCCACGTTCCGCTGGATTTCCAGAGAATCACGCCACACTGCGCTAGACGTATCGTCAGCACTTTTGCGAGTAGAACGGATGCGCGTGTCTTTTGATTGCTTTAAATGTTATTGTTGCTAACTTATATAGTTGTCTTTTGACCGAACATATCATACAGTGAGTGATATACATATATAATTGAAATTAAGGGATAATCCTTCTCTGACAATGGCCAATACTTCCCTGAGCCCCCATATACCTAATATGATTTTGGAACTTCTAGGTGACTTTATGCTTGATATATCATATGATATATTAAGGTATTTTCTTGGCTTTAATTTTTGCAAGTTGCAAGAGTATACAATTTTCCGTTGCACCCGGACTTAGTCCTTCCTTATTTGTTGATATTGAATTTCTGAAGTTTGGGTGGTTCAATTTGACCTTTTTTCAGCATAGTGATGAACTATAATTTTAAGTATAAGTTGAAAAAATTTTAGGTATATAACTCTTATAATGAGGAAATAACAGCGTTTTATATGGTGAGTATGCTATATGTGACTTGGGGCACTCAGTACCCATAATATTTCTTCATACAAGGTCTGTCGCAAATGAAACAGAACTTTTTAAATATAACTGTTTCTGGTGGCGCCACCTATTGGTGGGTATATGAAATAAAAAGTTTGATCTCTTGTTGACATTTCGTAAAAATTTTAAGACAATTGGATAACTACAATCGATGTTATCGATCAAAAAGTGACAGCAGCTTTGGGTCATCGGTCGTAAAATGCATTTTGAACAAAGAGCAAATATTAAATTTTGTTTTAAACTTGGGAAAACGTTTACTGAAACATTTCAAATGATGAAAATATTTTATGCCTATCCCGTAGTAATGTGCATGAGTGGTTTAAGCGATTCCAAGATGGTCGTGAGGACGAGAGCCATCACCGAAAAAAGTCATCTTCAGAAGTCAAAAATAAAGACAATTCTGATTTGTTTTTACAATTCCGGTCCTGGGTCCTGGCGTCTGTTGCACGATAATGCGCCGTGTCATCGGTCGACGCTTGTCATTGATTTTTTGACAAAAAACTCCATTAGTCACTTACCTGATCTGGCACCCTGTGATTTTTACCTATTTGGAAAACTTCATTTGCCCATGAAAAGACACTGGTTTCAGGACATTTCAGCTATCCAAAAGGCGACGACCTATATTCTCAAGAGCATTCCGAAAAATGACTTTAAACACTCATTTAGAATGCTAATTGACCGGGCTAAACGCTGTATCGAAGCACAAGGAAACTACTTTGAATAAAAAATATAACTTTTGAAAAATCTTAATTTCTTTTGTTTTTTTTTTACCAGTCCTGTTTCTTTTGCGACAGACCTTGTATATTTTGTATGACGAAGCGTAATTTTCTAACGTTTTTGGTGATTATTGTGCATTTGTAATTAGTTTCGCGTAAAATTTTCAAGTAAGCAGTTCATTTTTAGTTGTAACAAATATAATTTATTGAAATGAGTGAAGAATTGGCGATTTATTTGACCAACTTACGGCGTGAGTTGACGGAAGAAGTTGTAACACCAATAGATATACTCAGTAACCAGTCGGAATTCGGAGATGATAATGTTCATCGCATTAGATATCCATTTTTCGAAAAATATATGCACGAGAACGCTGTTGTAGATATGGACCCTAACGAAAGCTGATTTGATTTGTGAAATACGGCTATTGAGGCAATCAACCTGTATGGTGGTCAAAGCCAAGCGAAACTGAAAAGCGGCAATCGGAACTGTCGTTGGAAATGAGTAGGCAATCAACGTCACTGTGCACGGAAATTTTGAATCTAAAAGTGGTGCCTTCATACACGTCTCTTATTTAAGGTATTGCTTTTGAGGTGAATAGGAAAACTCAAAAAGTAAATACATAGGCTGCTATATATATTTCTGGACTAGGCAACACAAAGTGTTGCCAGGTGCAATCTGACATTTCCATTGGAAAGTTTGACATTTTTTAGCATAACATCACTCAGAACGTTTTGTCATTTAATCGTGAATTTTTTTATTTACAGAGAATTAAAAAATTCATCTCGGCCAAAAAATGGAATTAACTCGTGAACATTTTCGTGCGATCATTTTTCACAACTTTCGACGTGGATTATCACGACAAGAGTGCACCGATGAACTAAAATCTTTGTATGGCTATGAAGCACCATCCTATAACACTGTGAAAAACTGTTACAACGAATTCAATCGTGACCGACGCTCGCTCAAAGACGAATTCCGTGAAGGTCGTCCAAAAACAGCCGTTGTGCCAGAAAACATTGATGCCGTACGTGAACTGATAATGCAAGACCGTCATGTAACATACCTTCAGATAGAGGCATGCCTATGCATTTCTCCTACCAGCACACACTCGATATTGCATGAACACCTGGCCGTAAAAAACGTTTGTTCTCGTTGGATCCCGCACAATTTGACAATCGCTCAAAAAAAGGCTCGTGTGGATTGGTGTAAGGAAATGCTGACGTTTATAAGTTCGTCACAGGTGACGAATCATGGATCTATGCGTATGAGCCCGAAACAAAACAGCAATCGAACGTGTGGGTTTTCCAAGACGAGCCAAATCCAACGAAAAAAAAAAACATTTTCGTTGATAAATATGCCTATTTTCATTATTAGGCCAGAAATATATATAGCAGCCCTCGTAATACAGGCAAATATGCATCACACAGTTCCAAAAAAAATTAGATATTGGTAAAACACAAATGCGGATGAACTATATGCTTTTATTGCAATAATTTTATACTCCGGTACTGAGAAGGCAAACTTGGTCCATGCAATGGTTCCATGTAAAGAATTGACAGTTGATAAGCAGTTACCTCCAACACGAAACCGATGCAAACCCTCTAAGCCTGCAAAATAACCTTGTTGACTCAAAAACCAACTATCCACTTGAAGGCGAAGCATATTTGGGTGAACAGCGGTCGCCTGGTATCGCGCGAGTTAATTTATTTACTCGTTAGGAATAAAATAAATATATAATCTTAAGTTAACCAATGAGATTGGTTCTGACTGATCCTTTATTTGTATAATATTTCACCGTATTCACATGTACTTCAATATTGAATATATTACACTTAAACTGTACAAGTATTACAAGTGGTAACTTGTTACTCGGCAGTCGATAATGATAAAGTGACTTCGAGGCTATTGTTCCAGTTGCTTATATAGGCTATGCTTATATATAAGGTTGTAGTTAAAGGTTAAAGTATTAACTCCCTCTCTCTTGCGAAAAATAGATCTCCTGATCTATACTTGAGTCTTGAGTAGATGAGTCATTCCTACACGTTCTATGGTAGCGTTGTAGTTTCTCAGATATACAGTTTTACTATATATTGGATATATATATTCTGATCTCTCCCACTACTTTGGTAGTATAAGTTAACCGTGCATCCGGTTCTGAAAATAAGTTAGGATGCTCTGTAACCAATTTTTGTAGAGCTATTTTTTGATGGGGAGTAATGTTGTCATCGTGTATTTTGATAGCATTTACTGCATCTGTTTTTAATTCTTTAATTAATATTTTTAAATTATTTTTAATTGTCAAGGTTCCCTCTCTAATGTTAATTACAGCATCTAGCTGCCGAAAGCTATCATAGCCCAAAATGCCATGAAAAGTTCTTAAAGGGGGTAGTATGAAGAATTTTAAAGTTTCTGTTTGATTAAAAAGCTGTAAAAATGTGTGGTGTTTTATTTCTATATCACCAGCAATAGTTTTCGTTAAAAATATATCTTTGTTTTCTAGTACTTTTTTTTGCTAAATTGGGTTGAATATAATTCTGGCTGGAGCCAGTGTCAATTAAAAATTTGAATACTTCGCCGCTCTTCGTGGGGCATTCAAAGTAAGGCAACGAAGAGCTTTTTAACCTAAAAAATGAATATCGCTATATTCGTAATATTGTCCTTCATCCTGTATATTGTCGTCCGCCACACCCAAATAATCATTCAGATTATCTTCCGAGCCAGTGTTCGAGGTAGCGCTTGGAGTATTACTTATATGAAAATTGCGTTGTGCCTTCTGTGGTTTGAGATTTCTTCCAGAAGTGGTCTGTGGTGGCCTTTTGCCGAATAATTGATTATTTTGTGGCCGGTTCATATAGTTAATGCGGCGCGAGCGCAAAGTTTCATCTATCTCCATAGGCACCGGCGGTTTTGGGGTGCGCATAGGCGGTTGGTTAAAGTGTGTTTGTGTATTTAAGTTCCGATCAAATCTTTGATTTGGAAAGCTATGTGAAATAAGTTGTGGTTGGTTAAGTTGTGTTTGTGCATTTAAATTCTGATTACGTCTTTGATTAGGAAGATTTTGTGAAATAATTTGTGGTTGTGGCTGTGGTAAGTAAGCAATTTCGGGGAAAAAATTTTGTTGGTTTACTTGCCTCCGAAAATTTCTTGAAGGTAAAGGTGGTGCGGTGTTTCGCTGCATCCCTCTACGATCCATATTGGTGTTGTGTGCGTACCGTGTGCGGAATCCCTGATTTTCCATCTTCAAGCACAAGTGTAATGCTTGGGGCAGATCCATTGGTTCCTTCATGCCCAATAGTTTAGGCAAGTCGCCGTTGAGGCCGCGCACAAACGTATCTAGCGCCTTGTTTCTGTATGTGTGAGTAAGAAGATTACGAGCCTCGCTACCCACCTTCATACAGCCTAGCTTATTAAGTATTAAAGATAAATTGGAATAAACGGCCTGCTAAAATTCTTCAATTGACCTATTTCCCTGAACCAAAGAAGTCATTTGGTATTCTAGGGTGAATACATCACGCTTGTCGGCGTAATGTAAAGTTAGACACTTACAAATAGCACCCCAGTCTAAGGGTGTATTGTATGACTCAAGGGCAGCATCCGCGTTGCCGACGATTTTATTTCTTATCACGTTAAGGATTCCGTAGAATTTAGGTGTGCCCTTACTCGCTTCGTAGATATTTAATAATCGATTTACACTTTTTTTCCACGAATTGAATTCGGCGGGATTTCCCGAGAATTCGCGTAAACATTTTACCACATCAGGTATCTTGTCTAAATCTGATAAGTTGCTTGCATGTGCTATATTGATGGTTTGGTCGCTAAGCCCGCATTCGGGTTAAGGGTTGCCCTAACTATGCTGGGCCCCTGCCACGTCTAAGGCTACCCTTCCCATTAGGTTTACGAGGTCATCTTCGTTTATTGCTGATCCTGCGTTAGCTGATCCTGAATTTCCTGCAGGATCATTCGCCCTGATTACTGGTGGACGAAGCAGATTATTTGGGTTCGACATTGTTTATTTTGTTGTGTCTGTTAAAGAGTTCGTTTTATATTTTTTCTCACTGTCCACTACTCTTTACGTATCGGTTTCTTTTCTAATTCAATAACGTTTCAGTTTTTGCACAAATTAATGCTTAAAGGTTTTATTTCAATTTTAGTTTGGTAAAAAAAAATTAACAATCTGGGTTTCACTTAATGTTCTTAATTAGTAATTATCACTTAACTTACAATACAATAACGACTTTCATTCTTTGCCTCTTGATATTGTTGGTTGTTAATGTTGATAGGTGCTGATGAGTTGGCTTGCGTCCAACGCGTCCTTTTTGCTCTGCTACTAAGGGGCCTGATCTCACACTAGCACAGTTGTTTTTATTATCACTCCACGTTCTCCGAAGAAGGATTCTTAACGCCTTTTGTTTTCCTTCGCGACGTTGGAGCTTATTTTAGCTCGGTCGCCAGTTATGGGTTTACTTGTCGAAAGTAAAAATTATCTTCTTTTTCTGGTCTTACGACCTTTATTGTTCAACCGCTCGCTTAACTCTAAACTTAACAAATTTTATAATTCTTATGGTAACTTAATGCGCTTGCAGTTCTGCTGACGTCGGTTCCCACGTTCCGCTGGATTTCCAGAGAATCACGCCACACTGCGCTAGACGTATCGTCAGCACTTTTGCGAGTAGAACGGATGCGCGTGTCTTTTGATTGCTTTAAATGTTATTGTTGCTAACTTATATAGTTGTCTTTTGACCGAACATATCATACAGTGAGTGATATACATATATAATTGAAATTAAGGGATAATCCTTCTCTGACAATGGCCAATACTTCCCTGAGCCCCCATATACCTAATATGATTTTGGAACTTCTAGGTGACTTTATGCTTGATATATCATATGATATATTAAGGTATTTTCTTGGCTTTAATTTTTGCAAGTTGCAAGAGTATACAATTTTCCGTTGCACCCGGACTTAGTCCTTCCTTATTTGTTGATATTGAATTTCTGAAGTTTGGGTGGTTCAATTTGACCTTTTTTCAGCATAGTGATGAACTATAATTTTAAGTATAAGTTGAAAAAATTCTAGGTATATAACTCTTATAATGAGGAAATAACAGCGTTTTATATGGTGAGTATGCTATATGTGACTTGGGGCACTCAGTACCCATAATATTTCTTCATACAAGGTCTGTCGCAAATGAAACAGAACTTTTTAAATATAACTGTTTCTGGTGGCGCCACCTATTGGTGGGTATATGAAATAAAAAGTTTGATCTCTTGTTGACATTTCGTAAAAATTTTAAGACAATTGGATAACTACAATCGATGTTATCGATCAAAAAGTGACAGCAGCTTTGGGTCATCGGTCGTAAAATGCATTTTGAACAAAGAGCAAATATTAAATTTTGTTTTAAACTTGGGAAAACGTTTACTGAAACATTTCAAATGATGAAAATATTTTATGCCTATCCCGTAGTAATGTGCATGAGTGGTTTAAGCGATTCCAAGATGGTCGTGAGGACGAGAGCCATCACCGAAAAAAGTCATCTTCAGAAGTCAAAAATAAAGACAATTCTGATTTGTTTTTACAATTCCGGTCCTGGGTCCTGGCGTCTGTTGCACGATAATGCGCCGTGTCATCGGTCGACGCTTGTCATTGATTTTTTGACAAAAAACTCCATTAGTCACTTACCTGATCTGGCACCCTGTGATTTTTACCTATTTGGAAAACTTCATTTGCCCATGAAAAGACACTGGTTTCAGGACATTTCAGCTATCCAAAAGGCGACGACCGATATTCTCAAGAGCATTCCGAAAAATGACTTTAAACACTCATTTAAAATGCTAATTGACCGGGCTAAACGCTGTATCGAAGCACAAGGAAACTACTTTGAATAAAAAATATAACTTTTGAAAAATCTTAATTTCTTTTGTTTTTTTTTTTACCAGTCCTGTTTCTTTTGCGACAGACCTTGTATATTTTGTATGACGAAGCGTAATTTTCTAACGTTTTTGGTGATTATTGTGCATTTGTAATTAGTTTCGCGTAAAATTTTCAAGTAAGCAGTTCATTTTTAGTTGTAACAAATATAATTTATTGAAATGAGTGAAGAATTGGCGATTTATTTGACCAACTTACGGCGTGAGTTGACGGAAGAAGTTGTAACACCAATAGATATACTCAGTAACCAGTCGGAATTCGGAGATGATAATGTTCATCGCATTAGATATCCATTTTTCGAAAAATATATGCACGAGAACGCTGTTGTAGATATGGACCCTAACGAAAGCTGATTTGATTTGTGAAATACGGCTATTGAGGCAATCAACCTGTATGGTGGTCAAAGCCAAGCGAAACTGAAAAGCGGCAATCGGAACTGTCGTTGGAAATGAGTAGGCAATCAACGTCACTGTGCACGGAAATTTTGAATCTAAAAGCGGTGCCTTCATACACGTCTCTTATTTAAGGTATTGCTTTTGAGGTGAATAGGAAAACTCAAAAAGTAAATACATAGGCTGCTATATATATTTCTGGACTAGGCAACACAAAGTGTTGCCAGGTGCAATCTGACATTTCCATTGGAAAGTTTGACATTTTTTAGCATAACATCACTCAGAACGTTTTGTCATTTAATCGTGAATTTTTTTATTTACAGAGAATTAAAAAATTCATCTCGGCCAAAAAATGGAATTAACTCGTGAACATTTTCGTGCGATCATTTTTCACAACTTTCGACGTGGATTATCACGACAAGAGTGCACCGATGAACTAAAATCTTTGTATGGCTATGAAGCACCATCCTATAACACTGTGAAAAACTGTTACAACGAATTCAATCGTGACCGACGCTCGCTCAAAGACGAATTCCGTGAAGGTCGTCCAAAAACAGCCGTTGTGCCAGAAAACATCGATGCCGTACGTGAACTGATAATGCAAGACCGTCATGTAACATACCTTCAGATAGAGGCATGCCTATGCATTTCTCCCACCAGCACACACTCGATATTGCATGAACACCTGGCCGTAAAAAACGTTTGTTCTCGTTGGATCCCGCACAATTTGACAATCGCTCAAAAAAAGGCTCGTGTGGATTGGTGTAAGGAAATGCTGACGTTTATAAGTTCGTCACAGGTGACGAATCATGGATCTATGCGTATGAGCCCGAAACAAAACAGCAATCGAACGTGTGGGTTTTCCAAGACGAGCCAAATCCAACGAAAAAAAAACATTTTCGTTGATAAATATGCCTATTTTCATTATTAGGCCAGAAATATATATAGCAGCCCTCGTAATACAGGCAAATATGCATCACACAGTTCCAAAAAAAATTAGATATTGGTAAAACACAAATGCGGATGAACTATATGCTTTTATTGCAATAATTTTATACTCCGGTACTGAGAAGGCAAACTTGGTCCTTGCAATGGTTCCATGGAAAGAATTGACAGTTGATAAGCAGTTACCTCCAACACGAAACCGATGCAAACCCTCTAAGCCTGCAAAATAACCTTGTTGACTCAAAAACCAACTATCCACTTGAAGGCGAAGCATATTTGGGTGAACAGCGGTCGCCTGGTATCGCGCGAGTTAATTTATTTACTCGTTAGGAATAAAATAAATATATAATCTTAAGTTAACCAATGAGATTGGTTCTGACTGATCCTTTATTTGTATAATATTTCACCGTATTCACATGTACTTCAATATTGAATATATTACACTTAAACTGTACAAGTATTACAAGTGGTAACTTGTTACTCGGCAGTCGATAATGATAAAGTGACTTCGAGGCTATTGTTCCAGTTGCTTATATAGGCTATGCTTATATATAAGGTTGTGGTTAAAGGTTAAAGTATTAACTCCCTCTCTCTTGCGAAAAATAGATCTCCTGATCTATACTTGAGTCTTGAGTAGATGAGTCATTCCTACACGTTCTATGGTAGCGTTGTAGTTTCTCAGATATACAGTTTTACTATATATTGGATATATATATTCTGATCTCTCCCACTACTTTGGTAGTATAAGTTAACCGTTCATCCGGTTCTGAAAATAAGTTAGGATGCTCTGTAACCAATTTTTGTAGAGCTATTTTTTGATGGGGAGTAATGTTGTCATCGTGTATTTTGATAGCATTTACTGCATCTGTTTTTAATTCTTTAATTAATATTTTTAAATTATTTTTAATTGTCAAGGTTCCCTCTCTAATGTTAATTACAGCATCTAGCTGCCGAAAGCTATCATAGCCCAAAATGCCATGAAAAGTTCTTAAAGGGGGTAGTATGAAGAATTTTAAAGTTTCTGTTTGATTAAAAAGCTGTAAAAATGTGTGGTGTTTTATTTCTATATCACCAGCAATAGTTTTCGTTAAAAATATATCTTTGTTTTCTAGTACTTTTTTTTGCTAAATTGGGTTGAATATAATTCTGGCTGGAGCCAGTGTCAATTAAAAATTTGAATACTTCGCCGCTCTTCGTGCGGCATTCAAAGTAAGGCAACGAAGAGCTTTTTAACCTAAAAAATGAATATCGCTATATTCGTAATATTGTCCTTCATCCTGTATATTGTCGTCCGCCACACCCAAATAATCATTCAGATTATCTTCCGAGCCAGTGTTCGAGGTAGCGCTTGGAGTATTACTTATATGAAAATTGCGTTGTGCCTTCTGTGGTTTGAGATTTCTTCCAGAAGTGGTCTGTGGTGGCCTTTTGCCGAATAATTGATTATTTTGTGGCCGGTTCATATAGTTAATGCGGCGCGAGCGCAAAGTTTCATCTATCTCCATAGGCACCGGCGGTTTTGGGGTGCGCATAGGCGGTTGGTTAAAGTGTGTTTGTGTATTTAAGTTCCGATCAAATCTTTGATTTGGAAAGCTATGTGAAATAAGTTGTGGTTGGTTAAGTTGTGTTTGTGCATTTAAATTCTGATTACGTCTTTGATTAGGAAGATTTTGTGAAATAATTTGTGGTTGTGGCTGTGGTAAGTAAGCAATTTCGGGGAAAAAATTTTGTTGGTTTACTTGCCTCCGAAAATTTCTTGAAGGTAAAGGTGGTGCGGTGTTTCGCTGCATCCCTCTACGATCCATATTGGTGTTGTGTGCGTACCGTGTGCGGAATCCCTGATTTTCCATCTTCAAGCACAAGTGTAATGCTTGGGGCAGATCCATTGGTTCCTTCATGCCCAATAGTTTAGGCAAGTCGCCGTTGAGGCCGCGCACAAACGTATCTAGCGCCTTGTTTCTGTATGTGTGAGTAAGAAGATTACGAGCCTCGCTACCCACCTTCATACAGCCTAGCTTATTAAGTATTAAAGATAAATTGGAATAAACGGCCTGCTAAAATTCTTCAATTGACCTATTTCCCTGAACCAAAGAAGTCATTTGGTATTCTAGGGTGAATACATCACGCTTGTCGGCGTAATGTAAAGTTAGACACTTACAAATAGCACCCCAGTCTAAGGGTGTATTGTATGACTCAAGGGCAGCATCCGCGTTGCCGACGATTTTATTTCTTATCACGTTAAGGATTCCGTAGAATTTAGGTGTGCCCTTACTCGCTTCGTAGATATTTAATAATCGATTTACACTTTTTTTCCACGAATTGAATTCGGCGGGATTTCCCGAGAATTCGCGTAAACATTTTACCACATCAGGTATCTTGTCTAAATCTGATAAGTTGCTTGCATGTGCTATATTGATGGTTTGGTCGCTAAGCCCGCATTCGGGTTAAGGGTTGCCCTAACTATGCTGGGCCCCTGCCACGTCTAAGGCTACCCTTCCCATTAGGTTTACGAGGTCATCTTCGTTTATTGCTGATCCTGCGTTAGCTGATCCTGAATTTCCTGCAGGATCATTCGCCCTGATTACTGGTGGACGAAGCAGATTATTTGGGTTCGACATTGTTTATTTTGTTGTGTCTGTTAAAGAGTTCGTTTTATATTTTTTCTCACTGTCCACTACTCTTTACGTATCGGTTTCTTTTCTAATTCAATAACGTTTCAGTTTTTGCACAAATTAATGCTTAAAGGTTTTATTTCAATTTTAGTTTGGTAAAAAAAAATTAACAATCTGGGTTTCACTTAATGTTCTTAATTAGTAATTATCACTTAACTTACAATACAATAACGACTTTCATTCTTTGCCTCTTGATATTGTTGGTTGTTAATGTTGATAGGTGCTGATGAGTTGGCTTGCGTCCAACGCGTCCTTTTTGCTCTGCTACTAAGGGGCCTGATCTCACACTAGCACAGTTGTTTTTATTATCACTCCACGTTCTCCGAAGAAGGATTCTTAACGCCTTTTGTTTTCCTTCGCGACGTTGGAGCTTATTTTAGCTCGGTCGCCAGTTATGGGTTTACTTGTCGAAAGTAAAAATTATCTTCTTTTTCTGGTCTTACGACCTTTATTGTTCAACCGCTCGCTTAACTCTAAACTTAACAAATTTTATAATTCTTATGGTAACTTAATGCGCTTGCAGTTCTGCTGACGTCGGTTCCCACGTTCCGCTGGATTTCCAGAGAATCACGCCACACTGCGCTAGACGTATCGTCAGCACTTTTGCGAGTAGAACGGATGCGCGTGTCTTTTGATTGCTTTAAATGTTATTGTTGCTAACTTATATAGTTGTCTTTTGACCGAACATATCATACAGTGAGTGATATACATATATAATTGAAATTAAGGGATAATCCTTCTCTGACAATGGCCAATACTTCCCTGAGCCCCCATATACCTAATATGATTTTGGAACTTCTAGGTGACTTTATGCTTGATATATCATATGATATATTAAGGTATTTTCTTGGCTTTAATTTTTGCAAGTTGCAAGAGTATACAATTTTCCGTTGCACCCGGACTTAGTCCTTATTTGTTGATATTGAATTTCTGAAGTTTGGGTGGTTCAATTTGACCTTTTTTCAGCATAGTGATGAACTATAATTTTAAGTATAAGTTGAAAAAATTTTAGGTATATAACTCTTATAATGAGGAAATAACAGCGTTTTATATGGTGAGTATGCTATATGTGACTTGGGGCACTCAGTACCCATAATATTTCTTCATACAAGGTCTGTCGCAAATGAAACAGAACTTTTTAAATATAACTGTTTCTGGTGGCGCCACCTATTGGTGGGTATATGAAATAAAAAGTTTGATCTCTTGTTGACATTTCGTAAAAATTTTAAGACAATTGGATAACTACAATCGATGTTATCGATCAAAAAGTGACAGCAGCTTTGGGTCATCGGTCGTAAAATGCATTTTGAACAAAGAGCAAATATTAAATTTTGTTTTAAACTTGGGAAAACGTTTACTGAAACATTTCAAATGATGAAAATATTTTATGCCTATCCCGTAGTAATGTGCATGAGTGGTTTAAGCGATTCCAAGATGGTCGTGAGGACGAGAGCCATCACCGAAAAAAGTCATCTTCAGAAGTCAAAAATAAAGACAATTCTGATTTGTTTTTACAATTCCGGTCCTGGGTCCTGGCGTCTGTTGCACGATAATGCGCCGTGTCATCGGTCGACGCTTGTCATTGATTTTTTGACAAAAAACTCCATTAGTCACTTACCTGATCTGGCACCCTGTGATTTTTACCTATTTGGAAAACTTCATTTGCCCATGAAAAGACACTGGTTTCAGGACATTTCAGCTATCCAAAAGGCGACGACCGATATTCTCAAGAGCATTCCGAAAAATGACTTTAAACACTCATTTAAAATGCTAATTGACCGGGCTAAACGCTGTATCGAAGCACAAGGAAACTACTTTGAATAAAAAATATAACTTTTGAAAAATCTTAATTTCTTTTGTTTTTTTTTTTACCAGTCCTGTTTCTTTTGCGACAGACCTTGTATATTTTGTATGACGAAGCGTAATTTTCTAACGTTTTTGGTGATTATTGTGCATTTGTAATTAGTTTCGCGTAAAATTTTCAAGTAAGCAGTTCATTTTTAGTTGTAACAAATATAATTTATTGAAATGAGTGAAGAATTGGCGATTTATTTGACCAACTTACGGCGTGAGTTGACGGAAGAAGTTGTAACACCAATAGATATACTCAGTAACCAGTCGGAATTCGGAGATGATAATGTTCATCGCATTAGATATCCATTTTTCGAAAAATATATGCACGAGAACGCTGTTGTAGATATGGACCCTAACGAAAGCTGATTTGATTTGTGAAATACGGCTATTGAGGCAATCAACCTGTATGGTGGTCAAAGCCAAGCGAAACTGAAAAGCGGCAATCGGAACTGTCGTTGGAAATGAGTAGGCAATCAACGTCACTGTGCACGGAAATTTTGAATCTAAAAGCGGTGCCTTCATACACGTCTCTTATTTAAGGTATTGCTTTTGAGGTGAATAGGAAAACTCAAAAAGTAAATACATAGGCTGCTATATATATTTCTGGACTAGGCAACACAAAGTGTTGCCAGGTGCAATCTGACATTTCCATTGGAAAGTTTGACATTTTTTAGCATAACATCACTCAGAACGTTTTGTCATTTAATCGTGAATTTTTTTATTTACAGAGAATTAAAAAATTCATCTCGGCCAAAAAATGGAATTAACTCGTGAACATTTTCGTGCGATCATTTTTCACAACTTTCGACGTGGATTATCACGACAAGAGTGCACCGATGAACTAAAATCTTTGTATGGCTATGAAGCACCATCCTATAACACTGTGAAAAACTGTTACAACGAATTCAATCGTGACCGACGCTCGCTCAAAGACGAATTCCGTGAAGGTCGTCCAAAAACAGCCGTTGTGCCAGAAAACATCGATGCCGTACGTGAACTGATAATGCAAGACCGTCATGTAACATACCTTCAGATAGAGGCATGCCTATGCATTTCTCCCACCAGCACACACTCGATATTGCATGAACACCTGGCCGTAAAAAACGTTTGTTCTCGTTGGATCCCGCACAATTTGACAATCGCTCAAAAAAAGGCTCGTGTGGATTGGTGTAAGGAAATGCTGACGTTTATAAGTTCGTCACAGGTGACGAATCATGGATCTATGCGTATGAGCCCGAAACAAAACAGCAATCGAACGTGTGGGTTTTCCAAGACGAGCCAAATCCAACGAAAAAAAAAACATTTTCGTTGATAAATATGCCTATTTTCATTATTAGGCCAGAAATATATATAGCAGCCCTCGTAATACAGGCAAATATGCATCACACAGTTCCAAAAAAAATTAGATATTGGTAAAACACAAATGCGGATGAACTATATGCTTTTATTGCAATAATTTTATACTCCGGTACTGAGAAGGCAAACTTGGTCCTTGCAATGGTTCCATGTAAAGAATTGACAGTTGATAAGCAGTTACCTCCAACACGAAACCGATGCAAACCCTCTAAGCCTGCAAAATAACCTTGTTGACTCAAAAACCAACTATCCACTTGAAGGCGAAGCATATTTGGGTGAACAGCGGTCGCCTGGTATCGCGCGAGTTAATTTATTTACTCGTTAGGAATAAAATAAATATATAATCTTAAGTTAACCAATGAGATTGGTTCTGACTGATCCTTTATTTGTATAATATTTCACCGTATTCACATGTACTTCAATATTGAATATATTACACTTAAACTGTACAAGTATTACAAGTGGTAACTTGTTACTCGGCAGTCGATAATGATAAAGTGACTTCGAGGCTATTGTTCCAGTTGCTTATATAGGCTATGCTTATATATAAGGTTGTAGTTAAAGGTTAAAGTATTAACTCCCTCTCTCTTGCGAAAAATAGATCTCCTGATCTATACTTGAGTCTTGAGTAGATGAGTCATTCCTACACGTTCTATGGTAGCGTTGTAGTTTCTCAGATATACAGTTTTACTATATATTGGATATATATATTCTGATCTCTCCCACTACTTTGGTAGTATAAGTTAACCGTGCATCCGGTTCTGAAAATAAGTTAGGATGCTCTGTAACCAATTTTTGTAGAGCTATTTTTTGATGGGGAGTAATGTTGTCATCGTGTATTTTGATAGCATTTACTGCATCTGTTTTTAATTCTTTAATTAATATTTTTAAATTATTTTTAATTGTCAAGGTTCCCTCTCTAATGTTAATTACAGCATCTAGCTGCCGAAAGCTATCATAGCCCAAAATGCCATGAAAAGTTCTTAAAGGGGGTAGTATGACGAATTTTAAAGTTTCTGTTTGATTAAAAAGCTGTAAAAATGTGTGGTGTTTTATTTCTATATCACCAGCAATAGTTTTCGTTAAAAATATATCTTTGTTTTCTAGTACTTTTTTTTGCTAAATTGGGTTGAATATAATTCTGGCTGGAGCCAGTGTCAATTAAAAATTTGAATACTTCGCCGCTCTTCGTGGGGCATTCAAAGTAAGGCAACGAAGAGCTTTTTAACCTAAAAAATGAATATCGCTATATTCGTAATATTGTCCTTCATCCTGTATATTGTCGTCCGCCACACCCAAATAATCATTCAGATTATCTTCCGAGTCAGTGTTCGAGGTAGCGCTTGGAGTATTACTTATATGAAAATTGCGTTGTGCCTTCTGTGGTTTGAGATTTCTTCCAGAAGTGGTCTGTGGTGGCCTTTTGCCGAATAATTGATTATTTTGTGGCCGGTTCATATAGTTAATGCGGCGCGAGCGCAAAGTTTCATCTATCTCCATAGGCACCGGCGGTTTTGGGGTGCGCATAGGCGGTTGGTTAAAGTGTGTTTGTGTATTTAAGTTCCGATCAAATCTTTGATTTGGAAAGCTATGTGAAATAAGTTGTGGTTGGTTAAGTTGTGTTTGTGCATTTAAATTCTGATTACGTCTTTGATTAGGAAGATTTTGTGAAATAATTTGTGGTTGTGGCTGTGGTAAGTAAGCAATTTCGGGGAAAAAATTTTGTTGGTTTACTTGCCTCCGAAAATTTCTTGAAGGTAAAGGTGGTGCGGTGTTTCGCTGCATCCCTCTACGATCCATATTGGTGTTGTGTGCGTACCGTGTGCGGAATCCCTGATTTTCCATCTTCAAGCACAAGTGTAATGCTTGGGGCAGATCCATTGGTTCCTTCATGCCCAATAGTTTAGGCAAGTCGCCGTTGAGGCCGCGCACAAACGTATCTAGCGCCTTGTTTCTGTATGTGTGAGTAAGAAGATTACGAGCCTCGCTACCCACCTTCATACAGCCTAGCTTATTAAGTATTAAAGATAAATTGGAATAAACGGCCTGCTAAAATTCTTCAATTGACCTATTTCCCTGAACCAAAGAAGTCATTTGGTATTCTAGGGTGAATACATCACGCTTGTCGGCGTAATGTAAAGTTAGACACTTACAAATAGCACCCCAGTCTAAGGGTGTATTGTATGACTCAAGGGCAGCATCCGCGTTGCCGACGATTTTATTTCTTATCACGTTAAGGATTCCGTAGAATTTAGGTGTGCCCTTACTCGCTTCGTAGATATTTAATAATCGATTTACACTTTTTTTCCACGAATTGAATTCGGCGGGATTTCCCGAGAATTCGCGTAAACATTTTACCACATCAGGTATCTTGTCTAAATCTGATAAGTTGCTTGCATGTGCTATATTGATGGTTTGGTCGCTAAGCCCGCATTCGGGTTAAGGGTTGCCCTAACTATGCTGGGCCCCTGCCACGTCTAAGGCTACCCTTCCCATTAGGTTTACGAGGTCATCTTCGTTTATTGCTGATCCTGCGTTAGCTGATCCTGAATTTCCTGCAGGATCATTCGCCCTGATTACTGGTGGACGAAGCAGATTATTTGGGTTCGACATTGTTTATTTTGTTGTGTCTGTTAAAGAGTTCGTTTTATATTTTTTCTCACTGTCCACTACTCTTTACGTATCGGTTTCTTTTCTAATTCAATAACGTTTCAGTTTTTGCACAAATTAATGCTTAAAGGTTTTATTTCAATTTTAGTTTGGTAAAAAAAAATTAACAATCTGGGTTTCACTTAATGTTCTTAATTAGTAATTATCACTTAACTTACAATACAATAACGACTTTCATTCTTTGCCTCTTGATATTGTTGGTTGTTAATGTTGATAGGTGCTGATGAGTTGGCTTGCTCTGCTACTAAGGGGCCTGATCTCACACTAGCACAGTTGTTTTTATTATCACTCCACGTTCTCCGAAGAAGGATTCTTAACGCCTTTTGTTTTCCTTCGCGACGTTGGAGCTTATTTTAGCTCGGTCGCCAGTTATGGGTTTACTTGTCGAAAGTAAAAATTATCTTCTTTTTCTGGTCTTACGACCTTTATTGTTCAACCGCTCGCTTAACTCTAAACTTAACAAATTTTATAATTCTTATGGTAACTTAATGCGCTTGCAGTTCTGCTGACGTCGGTTCCCACGTTCCGCTGGATTTCCAGAGAATCACGCCACACTGCGCTAGACGTATCGTCAGCACTTTTGCGAGTAGAACGGATGCGCGTGTCTTTTGATTGCTTTAAATGTTATTGTTGCTAACTTATATAGTTGTCTTTTGACCGAACATATCATACAGTGAGTGATATACATATATAATTGAAATTAAGGGATAATCCTTCTCTGACAATGGCCAATACTTCCCTGAGCCCCCATATACCTAATATGATTTTGGAACTTCTAGGTGACTTTATGCTTGATATATCATATGATATATTAAGGTATTTTCTTGGCTTTAATTTTTGCAAGTTGCAAGAGTATACAATTTTCCGTTGCACCCGGACTTAGTCCTTCCTTATTTGTTGATATTGAATTTCTGAAGTTTGGGTGGTTCAATTTGACCTTTTTTCAGCATAGTGATGAACTATAATTTTAAGTATAAGTTGAAAAAATTTTAGGTATATAACTCTTATAATGAGGAAATAACAGCGTTTTATATGGTGAGTATGCTATATGTGACTTGGGGCACTCAGTACCCATAATATTTCTTCATACAAGGTCTGTCGCAAATGAAACAGAACTTTTTAAATATAACTGTTTCTGGTGGCGCCACCTATTGGTGGGTATATGAAATAAAAAGTTTGATCTCTTGTTGACATTTCGTAAAAATTTTAAGACAATTGGATAACTACAATCGATGTTATCGATCAAAAAGTGACAGCAGCTTTGGGTCATCGGTCGTAAAATGCATTTTGAACAAAGAGCAAATATTAAATTTTGTTTTAAACTTGGGAAAACGTTTACTGAAACATTTCAAATGATGAAAATATTTTATGCCTATCCCGTAGTAATGTGCATGAGTGGTTTAAGCGATTCCAAGATGGTCGTGAGGACGAGAGCCATCACCGAAAAAAGTCATCTTCAGAAGTCAAAAATAAAGACAATTCTGATTTGTTTTTACAATTCCGGTCCTGGGTCCTGGCGTCTGTTGCACGATAATGCGCCGTGTCATCGGTCGACGCTTGTCATTGATTTTTTGACAAAAAACTCCATTAGTCACTTACCTGATCTGGCACCCTGTGATTTTTACCTATTTGGAAAACTTCATTTGCCCATGAAAAGACACTGGTTTCAGGACATTTCAGCTATCCAAAAGGCGACGACCGATATTCTCAAGAGCATTCCGAAAAATGACTTTAAACACTCATTTAAAATGCTAATTGACCGGGCTAAACGCTGTATCGAAGCACAAGGAAACTACTTTGAATAAAAAATATAACTTTTGAAAAATCTTAATTTCTTTTGTTTTTTTTTTTACCAGTCCTGTTTCTTTTGCGACAGACCTTGTATATTTTGTATGACGAAGCGTAATTTTCTAACGTTTTTGGTGATTATTGTGCATTTGTAATTAGTTTCGCGTAAAATTTTCAAGTAAGCAGTTCATTTTTAGTTGTAACAAATATAATTTATTGAAATGAGTGAAGAATTGGCGATTTATTTGACCAACTTACGGCGTGAGTTGACGGAAGAAGTTGTAACACCAATAGATATACTCAGTAACCAGTCGGAATTCGGAGATGATAATGTTCATCGCATTAGATATCCATTTTTCGAAAAATATATGCACGAGAACGCTGTTGTAGATATGGACCCTAACGAAAGCTGATTTGATTTGTGAAATACGGCTATTGAGGCAATCAACCTGTATGGTGGTCAAAGCCAAGCGAAACTGAAAAGCGGCAATCGGAACTGTCGTTGGAAATGAGTAGGCAATCAACGTCACTGTGCACGGAAATTTTGAATCTAAAAGCGGTGCCTTCATACACGTCTCTTATTTAAGGTATTGCTTTTGAGGTGAATAGGAAAACTCAAAAAGTAAATACATAGGCTGCTATATATATTTCTGGACTAGGCAACACAAAGTGTTGCCAGGTGCAATCTGACATTTCCATTGGAAAGTTTGACATTTTTTAGCATAACATCACTCAGAACGTTTTGTCATTTAATCGTGAATTTTTTTATTTACAGAGAATTAAAAAATTCATCTCGGCCAAAAAATGGAATTAACTCGTGAACATTTTCGTGCGATCATTTTTCACAACTTTCGACGTGGATTATCACGACAAGAGTGCACCGATGAACTAAAATCTTTGTATGGCTATGAAGCACCATCCTATAACACTGTGAAAAACTGTTACAACGAATTCAATCGTGACCGACGCTCGCTCAAAGACGAATTCCGTGAAGGTCGTCCAAAAACAGCCGTTGTGCCAGAAAACATCGATGCCGTACGTGAACTGATAATGCAAGACCGTCATGTAACATACCTTCAGATCAGAGACCTGCATTGGGTATGATCGATCCGGTTTGATCAGCCACGCTCAAAACGGTCACAACTCAGCACAGCGGTTCGCAACAAAATTGTTCGATCGAGTTTCGTGCTCAAAACGAAGGAGTTCGATCAGTTGATTGGATTGCTCTGCTTACTGATTGAAACTGATTGGTTGGTTCCGGTATGATGATTGGAAGTGATTGTACAGAAAAAGACGATCAAGTCCAACGATGCACGAAAACTCAGACATCGATCAAGTTGCGTTTGAATTGATTGTGATTAGACCAATCAGATCGAGAATTGCCCTGCAAATATGTATATACATAGTTTGTATGTACATATTTGTGTGTTTTAACGGAAACAAGTTGCGATGCATAAAATTAACCAAAACATTACTGCATATATTTCTTCATTTTTAACGCTTAAAACTAAAATTCAATTAATGCTTAAAATTAATAAACAAAGGTAATGCTTAAAATATTAGGGAACACAAATTTCAAATTTTTATCACTTCTTCATTGAGATCAACAAAAACTTAAAATTAAAAGAAGGTAATAAACTTGGTTTCTTAATCGCTAAAGCTTTAAAAAAATGAATTTAAAAACAATAAATTATCAACTGAACATGGTCCGAGTTATAATATTTCCAGCTAAAGAAAAATAACGCTCAGCGACTGCGCTGCTGGCAGGAACCAACCGGTATGACCAAACAAAGCAGCATTCTCGAACATTCTTTGCTGCTCACACAAGGCTTTCGATCGAGAAAAATCATGCCGAAACAAGCAACAGTGATTGAAACTGATTGTTCGCTTCGAGCACGCTCGCTTACGATCATTCATTTTTGTTGAAGCAAAGTTTTCCGTCACAAAAAATCTGAGTCAATGATCGGGTATGATTGAAAAAATTGTGATCGTTGCAGCTCTCTGCTTCAGATAGAGGCATGCCTATGCATTTCTCCCACCAGCATACACTCGATATTGCATGAACACTTGGCCGTAAAAAACGTTTGTTCTCGTTGGATCCCGCACAATTTGACAATCGCTCAAAAAAAGGCTCGTGTGGATTGGTGTAAGGAAATGCTGACGTTTATAAGTTCGTCACAGGTGACGAATCATGGATCTATGCGTATGAGCCCGAAACAAAACAGCAATCGATCGTGTGGGTTTTCCAAGACGAGCCAAATCCAACGAAAAAAAAAACATTTTCGTTGATAAATTTGCCTATTTTCATTATTAGGCCAGAAATATATATAGCAGCCCTCGTAATACTGGCAAATATGCATCACACAGTTCCAAAAAAAATTAGATATTGGTAAAACACAAATGCGGATGAACTATATGCTTTTATTGCAATAATTTTATACTCCGGTACTGAGAAGGCAAACTTGGTCCATGCAATGGTTCCATGTAAAGAATTGACAGTTGATAAGCAGTTACCTCCAACACGAAACCGATGCAATTCCTCTAAGCCTGCAAAATAACCTTGTTGACTCAAAAACCAACTATCCACTTGAAGGCGAAGCATATTTGGGTGAACAGCGGTCGCCTGGTATCGCGCGAGTTAATTTATTTACTCGTTAGGAATAAAATAAATATATAATCTTAAGTCAACCAATGAGATTGGTTCTGACTGATCCTTTATTTGTATAATATTTCACCGTATTCACATGTACTTCAATATTGAATATATTACACTTAAACTGTACAAGTATTACAAGTGGTAACTTGTTACTCGGCAGTCGATAATGATAAAGTGACCTCGAGGCTATTGTTCCTATACATAAGGTTGTGGTTAAAGGTTAAAGTATTAACTCCCTCTCTTTTGCGAAAAATAGATCCCCTGATCTATACTTGAGTCTTGAGTAGATGAGTCATTCCTACACGTTCTATGGTAGCGTTGTAGTTTCTCAGATATACAGTTTTTTGATAAATTATATATAATTTGAATATTACTAATATACTTAATCCTAGGACTACAAGTACTCCTATAGTTATGAACATAATCTTGATTTGGTGTTCTTCTAATGGTACTAAAAATTTATTTAATTTTTTAATGTTGTCAAATTGATATTCAAATTGATATTCGTTTTGAAGAATGTGAATTCTTTCGTTTCCATTAGCTTTAATATAATCTTTAATTTCTTGTTCCTGGTTGTGGAATACTTCTGAGTCAATAATAATTGTTTCATTAAATTGGATTAAATTCAACCCTTCAATTCATTTTTCGTTTAAAATATGTTTTCCTTGCAATACGACATTACCATGTCGTCGCCAGGGGCGTTATTTTCTTGGATAACATTACAATGGACTTCGTAATCTTCGATAATTGGTATTGTACAATTGTCATTAGGTTCTTGTTTACAAATATATTTACTTAAATTACTTTTACATTTAGATTATTATTTTATCTTCACATTTACTTACGATTTTATTCATATCCAAAATGCCTTGACGATAGGATAATGGAGTAACTTTGTATGTTGTGCATTTCTTTTCAATGACTGGATATTTATAAATTACAATGAAAGTGTCGTCATATTCCAGTATGTCAATAACCGGTATACTAGTTTGTTCCTTTTCTAATATCCTTTCAATCTCGTCCGTATTTATTGCTGTTGAAAATAAATTTCCGTTCCTCGCGAAATTAATTGCCGTAGTTAAGTCAAATAACTTCTTTTATAATTCTTGCAATATAACCTTTTGTTTAATCGTCTCAATATTAAATGTTTTCATCATTATTTCAAAGTTGGAATTAATTTGTTTTTGTTGTTATTATTTTTAACTATGTCGTTGAGTATTGTTTTAATTTCAATCAGGTCGTCGTGGTCAGGGACTCCTTCTTCTTCTTAATTGGCGTAGACACCGCTTACGCGATTATAGCCGAGTTAACAACCGTGCGCCAGTCGTTTCTTCTTTTCGCTACGTGGCGCCAATTGGATATTCCAAGCGAAGCCAGGTCCTTCTCCACTTTGTCTTTCCAACGGAGTGGAGGTCTTCCTTTTCCTCTGCTTCCCCCGGCGGGTACTTCGTCGAATACTTTCAGAGCTGGAGTGTTTTCATCCATCCGGACAACATGACCTAGCCAGCGTAGCCGCTGTCTTTTAATTCGCTGAACTATGTCAATGTCGTCGTATATCTCGTACAGCTCATCGTTCCATCGAATACGATATTCGCCGTGGCCAACGCGCAAAGGACCATAAATCTTTCGCAGAATTTTTCTCTCGAAAACTCGCAACGTCGACTCATCCGCTGTTGACATCGTCCAAGCCTCTGCACCATATAGCAGGACGGGAATTATGAGAGACTTATAGAGTTTGGTTTTTGTCTGTCGAGAGAGGACTTTGCTTCTCAATTGCCCACTCAGTCCGAAGTAGCACCTGTTGGCAAGAGTTATCCTGCGTTGGATTTGTAGGCTGACATTGTTGGTGGTGTTTACGCTGGTTCCAAGATAGACGAAATTATCTACAACTTCAAAGTTATGACTGTCAACAGTGACGTGAGTGCCAAGTCGCGAGTGCGACGACTGTTTGTTTGATGACAGGAGATATTTCGTCTTGCCCTCGTTCACTGCCAGACCCATTCGTTTTGCTTCCTTGTCCAGCCTGGAGAAAGCAGAACTAACGGCGCGGGTGTTGAGGCCGATGATATCAATATCATCGGCATACGCCAGCAGCTGTACACTCTTATAGAAGATTGTACCTGCTCGATTAAGTTCTGCAGCTCTAATAATTTTCTCCAGCAGCAGACTGAAAAAGTCGCACGATAGGGAGTCGCCTTGTCTGAAACCTCGTTTGGTATCGAACGGCTCGGAGAGGTTCTTCGTGATCCTGACGGAGCTTTTGGTGCCGCTCAACGTCAGTTTACACAGCCGTATCAGTTTTGCGGGGATACCAAATTCAGACATCGCGGCATAAAGGCAGCTCCTTTTCGTGCTGTCGAAAGCAGCTTGGAAATCGACGAAGAGGTGGTGTGTGTCGATTCTCCTTTCACGGGTCTTTTGCAAGATTTGGCGCATGGTGAATATCTGGTCGGTTGTTGATTTGCCAGGTCTAAAGCCACACTGATATGGTCCAATCAGTTCGTTGGCGGTGGGCTTTAATCTTTCACACAGTACGCTCGATAGAACCTTATATGCGATGTTGAGGAGGCTAATCCCACGGTAGTTGGCGCAGATTGTTGGGTCTCCTTTTTTATGGATTGGGCATAGCACACTTAAATTCCAGTCGTTGGGCATGCTTTCGTCCGACCATATTTTACAAAGAAGCTGATGCATGCTCCTTATCAGTTCTTCGTCGCCGTGTTTGTCCATCGGCCGGCAATCCATCGGCCCCTGCCGCTTTTTTGTTCTTCAGGCGGGTAATTGCTATTCGAACTTCTTCATGGTCGGGTAATGGAACGTCTGCTCCATCGTCATCGATTGGGGAATTGGGTTCGCCTTCTCCTGGTGTTATGTGTTCACTGCCATTCAGCAGGCTGGAGAAGTGTTCCCTCCATAATTTAAGTATGCTCTGGGCATCGGTAACTAGATCACCTTTGGGGGTTCTACAAGAGTATGCTCCGGTCTTGAAACCTTCTGTAAGCCGCCGCATTTTTTCGTAGAATTTTCGAGCATTACCCCTGTCGGCCAGCTTATCAAGCTCTTCGTACTCACGCATTTCGGCCTCTTTCTTTTTCTGTCTGCAAATGAGTCTCGCTTCCCTCTTCAACTCTCGGTATCTATCCCATCCCGCACGTGTTGTGGTCGATCGTAACGTTGCGTGGTAGGCAGCCTGTTTTCTTTCCGCTGCGACACGGCACTTCTCGTCGTACCAGCTGTTCTTTTGCACTTTCCCAAAACCAATGGTTTCGGTTGCAGCTGCACGTAAGGAGTTTGAAATGCCGTCCCACAGTTCCCTTATACCGAGTTGTTGATGAGTGCTCTCAGAGAGCAGGAGTGCAAGCCGAGTAGAAAGACGGTCGGCTGTCTGTTGTGATTGCAGCTTCTCGACGTCGAACCTTCCTTGTGTTTGTTGGCGTGCGTTTTTTGCTGCACAGAGGCGGGTGCGAATTTTGGCTGCAACAATATAGTGGTCCGAGTCGATGTTAGGACCTCGGAGCGCACGCACATCTAAAACACTGGAGACGTGTCTTCCGTCTATCACAACATGATCGATCTGGTTGGTGGTTTTTCGTTCCGGAGACAGCCAGGTAGCTTGATGTATCTTCTTATGCTGGAATCTAGTACTACAGATAACCATATTTCGGGCCCCGGCGAAGTCGATCAGCCTCAACCCATTTGGGGATGTTTCGTCGTGGAGGCTGAATTTACCGACTGTAGTGCCAAAGATACCTTCTTTGCCCACCCTGGCGTTAAAGTCGCCAAGCACGATTTTGACATCGTGGCGGGGGCATCTCTCATAAGTGCGCTCCAAGCACTCATAAAAGGCATCTTTGGTCACATCGTCCTTCTCTTCAGTCGGGGCGTGGGCGCAAATCAGCGATATGTTGAAGAACCTCGCTTTGATGCGGATTGTGGCTAGACGTTCATTCACCGCAGTGAATGATAGTACTCGGCGACGGAGTCTCTCTCCCACCACGAATCCAACACCAAACTTGCGCTTCTTTATATGGCCACTGTAGTAAATGTTACAAGGACCTACTTGTCTCTGTCCTTGTCCCGTCCATCGCATTTCTTGGACGGCGGTGATGTCAGCCTTTATCTGTACGAGGACATCAACCAGCTGGGCAGCGGCACCTTCCCAATTAAGGGACCGGACATTCCAGGTGCATGCCCTCAATTCGTAGTCCTTCTTTCGTTTGCCATGGTCGTCATCAAAAGGGGGGTCACTCATCCGAGGCTTGTTGTTCCTTTTCATTGGGGGTGTTTTTTTACGTGGCGGGTCCCAAACCCAGCGCACAACCCTATGCAGGGGATGTTTCACCTTCTCACGTTAGCTCGCCTTCAAACGGATGTTCTTAGGCTACCCAGAGGATACTTGGTCAAAGACCGGAAGTCGTGAGCTGCTTGAGTCATACACAAAAGAATCGTTTCTGGCCACTCCCAAGTGAATGGCGATCAGAGAACTTTCCTCACTTGCGGGAACTTCTACACATGACTCCATCCTCTGGGACTCCTACATATGATAAATTTGGGCGTCTGGCTGGCCCATTATTCAGTGGTTGTTTTCTGAGGATTTCTATTCTGTTGAACAATGCTGTTTCTGTTGTATCTTCACTAGGCATCTCTCCTTTATGTTCGGCGATCTCTTGTATGGTTTAAGTATTTTGCTTAAGTTCGTCATAAGGAATAGGTACTCATGTTCTTGATACAAAAATGATGGTCAGTCTCGGTTAACACGTACTTGCGATCTTGTAAGTCGGTTATTTCCTGAGCTAAGGATGTTGCTAGGATTAATGTTAGCGTTATCTTCACCATTGTTTCTGAGGTTGTCCTTGTGTACGATCTTCCCCTCCGTTGTTAAAATTGTGTCCTTACGAATCTCTTGTTTCTGTTTTCTTCAAATAGCGTGGATTTGTTTTATTTCGTCGGTTTTGTTTCACATAAACTGTTTGTCCTGGGGTCGAATCGTTACATCCGTGAACGTATCACTCGTCACGTAAAAGTCTGTATTTCGTATTATGACATACGTGATCGTAACGCTTATATACGTGATCGTAACGCTTCTATCGTAATCTGTCATGATGACACACGTGAACGAGTATATAAACGTATCCGTTCGTTCGAATGGTCGTTCGAACGCAAATTACCAATCGTAATATACAAATTTATAGAAGTGTGAGCAAAATTTTTTTAAATTTCAAGTTTTTTATAATTTTTAGGAATAAAGAACATAAACAAGAAACCAATGAATGGAATATCTCATTAAAAATTAATAAACAATTATTTATGTGATCAAATTTTTGTATTTTAGTTGCCAATAAAAATAAAATTTTATTTATTTATTTACAAGAGTAATAATTATAAATAATTATTCCACTTAAAATAAAATTATTTACAAGGAAAAGGATATATACATTTTTGAATTAAAATTATTTATTTGGTCGATTGCGGTGAAGCTGTTCGCTACCCCGTTGTCCATTTCTTGTGTGTGATAAGAATCGCAATTTTTGAGGGTCGTAACTAATTGTAAATTTTATGCAGATGTTATGTAATGCCTCACAAATGTTAACAAATTTTCAACTTTTGTGGGGTAATACCTTCTTCTCTTGTCATATCTTCAAATACTCCACCGTCTTTTTAAGATTTCAATGCTTTGTTCAACGATACATCTACAAAGAAAATTTTATTAATGAGGATTCATAATTTTTTTTTATAACTACGCTATTGCTACGATCTCCTAGCTACCTCCGCACTACTTTTTTATGCCCATTACTTTCACTAGAGCTCAAATAAAAAAACAAACATGAATTCATTTTGATATTTAATTAGCTTTTGATAGTTTATTGAAAATTTCGCAACAGTTTTGACAGTTCCACATCTATTGTAACCTAAAAATACGATCCAAAGCAATCTGGGATTTAAAAACTATTGTGAATTGAAAATACATTCGATCCGTTTGCTATCGTATGTCATAATGCCAATCATCGCATACGATTGACGTATCACGTAATTTTCTTTCGTACGTTTGCCGATCGGTGCACGGATGTAACGATTCGACCCCTGTATTTCGTATTATGACATACGTGATCGTAACGCTTCTATCGTAATCTGGCATGATGACAAACGTATCCGTTCGTTCGAATGGTCGTTCGAACGCAAATTACCAATCGTAATATACAAATTTATGGAAGCGTGAGCAACATTTTTTTAAATTTCAAGTTTTTTATAATTTTTAGGAATAAAGAACATAAACAAGAAACCAATGAATGGAATATCTCATAAAAAATTGATAAAAAATTATTTATGTGATCAAATTTTTGTATTTTAGTTGCCAATAAAAATAAAATTATTTACAAGAATAAGGATATATACATTTTTGAATTAAAATTATTTATTTGGTCGATTGCGGTGAAGCTGTTCGCTACCCCCTTGTCCATTTCTTGTGTGTGATAAGAATCGCAATTTTTGAGGGTCGTAGCTAATTGTAAATTTTATGCAGATGGTATGTAATGCCTCACAAATGTTAGCAAATCTTCCACTTTTGTGGTGTAATACCTTCTTCTCTTGTCATATCTTCAAATACTCCACCGTCTTTTTAAGATTTCAATGCTTTGTTCAACGATACATCTACGAAGAAAATTTTATTAATTAGGATTCATAATTTTTTTTATACCTACGCTATTGCTACGATCTCCTAGCTACCTCCGCACTACTTTTTTATGCCCATTACTTTCACTAGAGCTCAAATAAAAAAACAAACATGAATTCATTTTGATATTTAATTAGCTTTTGGTAGTTTATTGAAAATTTCGCAATTTTACCGATCCGTGCACGGATGTAACAATTCGACCCCTGTTTTATATTCCTTTTGTGTTCGTTTTTATTGTGGTATGATAGCATTTTCGATCAGTTTTTTTATTCCTTCAGTCTTGCTCCTTTCAAAAAATAATTCGATAGGTTTCCTTTTTGTGACGGAATGTATTGTCCTATTGTATTCTTTGATTGCGTTGAATAGTTCTTTAGTCGCGGTTGATTTATTTTGTTTAATGCGAATTCTAGTAATTTCCAGAATGGTTGAATGCAGCCGTTCAACTTGAGCGTTCGATGTTGAATGGTTTGGTTTGGTCATTGAATGTTCAATATATAGCTATGCTATTAAATATACTGTGCGATTCTGTACTGTGATACAGTCTCAAGTGTCAAAATTTGAGATTTCTAGTTGGAGACAATTTTTGAGACTTGAGACGATTTTGCTATTCTGTAAGTGACAGTCACAAAATCTATTATATTTCATTATTCAGAGATGTTTTTGCATTTGAATGAAAATAAATATGTCGATAACAAATATTAAATTTTCTGTAACATATTCAAAAAACATCATTATCAATAAAAATAAAAATATATGTTGACTTTGTTTCATCATATTTACGAAATTTATGTAAAATTGATTTATTTTTCATATTTTCGTGTTTGAGTTGCTTACAAAATATAAAGAAACGACAATCGATTAATATCTATGATGATTTCTATTCAGTATATTCAAAATGGCAGACAAGAGCTCTTTTTAGTTTTGTAATCTGCTAACTACCAGGTCTCAACATTTTGAGACTAACGCTAGAGACTGTTTAGTGAATAGTAACTAGTCTCAAATTGAGACTTTGTCTCAAAATGTCTCAAATAGAGACTAGAGACTGGTTACAGAATCCCGCTATAAATTTCCTATAGCATAGTCAAAAAACATAATTATCAATAAAAATAAAAATATATGTTGACTTTGTTTCATCATATTTACGAAATTTATGTAAAATTGATTTATTTTTAACCTTTTCGTGTTTGAGTTGCTTACAAAATATAAAAAACGACAATTGATTAATATCTATGATGACCTCTATTTAGTATACTCAAAATGGCAGACAAGAGTTTTTTTTTTAGTTTTGTGACCTGTTAATTAACAGGTCTCAAATTAGAGGCAATATTTTGAGACTAACGCTAAAGACTGTTTAGTGAATAGTAACTCGTCACAAATTGAGATTTTACCTCAAAATGTCTTAAATAGAGACTGGTTACAGAATCCCGCTAATAGTCTCGTTATCTGTCATTAGTTTATTACAAAATGGGAATATTTGTATGAGTACTTCCTCTAATATTTTATAGAATTCTCTTTTGTCGTTTAATTTTCTCATATATGCGTATATTGAGTATCTATCTATGCATGTGAGATACATTGTTATATCGATTTCAAATATGTCCATTTGTATTTGTGCGCTTATACCATCGGGTATGGGTGTTTTTGCAAAAACTTCTTTTGTAGGGTGGCGTTCGTGTTTGTTCTCTTTACAAATGCTACAATTTCTAGTTAGTCAGATTACATCATTTTTTATATTTGGCCAATAGCAAGTTTCTAGTATTTCTAATGTATTATTTTTTGCGTTTCTATGTGCTCTTTCATACGTATGTTTAATTATATTTTCTCTATCCTCTTCACTCGTAATGTCCTTTAATAGATTTTGACAAAAAACCTTTTTCTCTATATTAAATGAAGAGTTTATAATATCATGAATTTCATACCAGGTTTCTAGTGTAGTGTGAAATGCGGTCGTGATATTAGGTTTGATAATTTTCGTTAGTGTATCTATCACGTCTTGTGGTGTGACATAATTAACATAAAATCTATCGTAGTTTACAAAAATTGTTGCTCTTTCTGATGCATTTTGTTCACATATTTTTATCACAATTTGTGTGTTTAAATTGGTTCAGTGGAGCGCTAACATCCTTAATTCTGATTGACGAGGATGATTCCTGCGAGTGTATTGAGTCGTTCGTTGTTACATTGATTACTTGACTGCAGAGTGCGTCGGCTACTACATTAAAATCTCCTTTGGGTCGGCTTTAGTATACGATCCCACGATTTCAGGGTTAAAAGTGGTATGGTTAGATAGATCTGATGCTCCAGATTAAGAAAATATATAATTGTTGCCGCCGCAAACTTATAGTTTTCGAGATATTTGCATTTAAAGTTGAAAATTTTGCAAATTTTATCTTGCAATTTCTCGATTTCTAGTAATTATTTATTTCATATTATGCACTTTTTATGCACTTATACTTTATAACATTGTTTCTACATATTTATTTTTTAGTAATTATTTAGTTATTTGCTTAAAATAAGCATTTTATATTTTACACAAATTTCATTACATGCACAATAACAAAAGTATTCCGTGTTGACAGATAATAAGTGTTGCCATAATTACACATTTATCAAACGAATAAAAATGAATCAAAATGAATAAAATATAAGTTTATACCCCAAATACATAAATCATTGCCCCTTTTCTTCATACATCATAATTTTTGATCGGGCAGGCCACCAACGCAAAAAGGAGCTTTACTCAAAAAAAATCCGACACACCCCGGTGTTGGATCGGCCAGGGTTATATTTTTGAAGCGCGCCGAAGGCCGCCAACGCAAAAAGGACTTTTACTCAAAAAAACCTGACACGCCCCGGTGTTGGATCGGCCAGGATTATTTTTTTTGAAGCGCGGCCGAAGGCCGCCAACGCAAAAAGGAGTTTTACTCAAAAAAAATCCGACACACCCCGGTGTTGGATCGTCCAGTTATTTTTAGTTAAGCGCGGCCGAAGGCCGCCAACGCAAAAAGGACTTTTACTCAAAAAAAAAACCTGACACACCCCGGTGTTGGATCGGCCAAGGTTATTTTTTTTGAAGCGCGGCCGAAGGCCACCAACGCAAAAAGGAGTTTTACTCAAAAAAAATCCGACACGCCCCGGTGTTGGATCGGCCAGGATTATTTTTTTTGAAGCGCGGCCGAAGGCCGCCAACGCAAAAAGGAGTTTTACTCAAAAAAAATCCGACACACCCCGGTGTTGGATCGTCCAGTTATTTTTAGTTAAGCGCGGCCGAAGGCCGCCAACGCAAAAAGGACTTTTACTCAAAAAAAAAACCTGACACACCCCGGTGTTGGATCGGCCAAGGTTATTTTTTTTGAAGCGCGGCCGAAGGCCACCAACGCAAAAAGGAGTTTTACTCAAAAAAAATCCGACACACCCCGGTGTTGGATCGTCCAGTTATTTTTAGTTAAGCGCGGCCGAAGGCCGCCAACGCAAAAAGGACTTTTACTCAAAAAAAAAACCTGACACACCCCGGTGTTGGATCGGCCAAGGTTATTTTTTTTGAAGCGCGGCCGAAGGCCGCTAACGCAAAAGGGAGTTTTACTCCAAAAAAATCCGACACACCCCGGTGTTGGATCGTCCAGTTATTTTTTTTTAAGCGCGGCCGAAGGCCGCCAACGCAAAAAGGACTTTTACTCAAAAAAGAACCTGACACACCCCGGTGTTGGATCGGCCAGGGTTATTTTTTTTGAGCGCGGCCGAAGGCCGCCAATGCAGAAAGAAGTGGGACGCGAATGGACTAATGTTTACCCTGTTTTACCTTTGTTGTGTTGCAAATAATCATTATGATCCTTTTATTAAATTATTAGATTAAACATACTTATACGCCTTAAAACTTTTCTTATTACAATGGAAAATTTATTTCAGATGGTATTTGTTTTCTGCGTTTGAGTTTTTATATCCATTCTTATTCCTTTGATAAATGTGTAAATATGGCAACACTTAATATCTGTAAACACGGAATACTTTTGTTATTGTGCATGGAATGAAAATTGTGTAAAATATAAAATGCTTATTTTAAGCAAATAACTAAATAATTACTAAAAAATAAATATGTAGAAACAATGTTATGAAGTATAAGTGCATAAAAAGTGCATAATATGAAATAAATAATTACTAGAAATCGAGAAATTGCAAGATAAAATTTGCAAAATTTTCAACTTTAAATGCAAATATCTCGAAAACTATAAGTTTGCGGCGGCAACAATCATATATTTTCTTAATCTGGAGCATCAGCCCTATTCAACCACATCACTTTTAACCCTGAAATCGTGGGATCGTATACTAAAGTTTCCCCTCTCCTTTAATATATTTAATTTTTGCTCCGTATTCTTCTATAAAATTTTTTCATCGTTTTAATTTTGAATTTGGGTTGTCCTCTGATATTGAAAAAAATAGGGATTGATGATCGGTGTAAATAGTGGTATTACTAGTGAGACCATACGGATAATTCCTAAGTTTCTTGAGTGTCCAAACGATTGCTAAAATTTCTTTTTCATTTGATGAGTAATTTTGTTCAGTTCGCGTTAATGTAGGTGAAATGAATGCTATAGGTTTCTTGCCTTGTGCCAATCGCATGATTGCTTGCGCCTGTAGTCAAATCAAATCCTTTTCCAAAATCCGGTTGGAATAATTCTATTTGTTCTTTTAGTTTATTTTTTAGTGTTTCAACTGCTTTAAGTGCTTCGTCATCTAATTTTAAATGTACTGAGCTACTTTCTTCTCTTTCTTTGAAATATTGTATTACCATTCCCTCCTCGTAGGTAGAGTGTTAATGGTGTCGTTAAGGATGCAAATCCTTTTATAAATTTTCTATAATGTAAGGTCATTCCCAAGAAAGATCTTAAGTCTTTCAAATTTGTAGGGGTTTTGTACCTATTTATATTTTCTATTTTTGCTGGATCTACTGTAATTCTACCGTTTTTAATTATATGTCCTAAAAATTCTGTCTGTCTTTGATAAAATTTTGACTTTGTTGGCTGCGTGTAAAGTGTATATTATATTGGTTATATCTTTCATATGATGTTCAGAGTTAGCTGAATATATTAGGACATCATCTATATACACGTATGCGCATACTCCTATGAATAGTCTGAGGATGTCGTCAACGCATCTTTGAAAGATCGACGGTGCGTTTTTCAGTCCATATTGGTGGTCGTAGAAATTCATATTTGGCATTATTTATTGAAAATGCTGTTTTTTTCCTGTCTTCTTTTTTTTATTTACTTTGATGAAATCCTGATTCCAAATCTACCTCGTGAAGTACTGTGCTTTCCTAAGTTTTGGGGCATCTTGGTGATGTCCGAAATGGGATATCTATCAGCGATTGTTTGCGCATTTAACTTCTGGAAGTCAATAACCATGCGTCTTTTTGGGTTGCCTTCCTCGTCATTCCCTTTTTAGAAACTGTCCATATGGGTGAATTGTACGGGCTTTTGCTTGGTTGTATTATTTCATTATCTAATAATTTTTTTTTTATTTCAGTTTCTACAAATGCTCTATCCGCTTGGGGGTATGGATACTGTCTGACCCAAATAGGATTATTTGTTTCTGTTCTGATTTCTGTCTCTACTGTAGTTACGTAGGGTAATGTTTTACTCTGCTCATTTCTTTTCATTAATTCATTTATTTCTTTTTTATACATTTCTTCTCCTATCATATAATTTATTTATGTTAATTTATTCTTTTTCACAATTAATACATTTCTTTCTGTATCTATCATTGCTTTCATTTGCTTTAAACCTTTAATTCCTATCAAGAAATCGAAATCTTGTAAGGTATCGAGTTCTAAAAATTCCATACTGAATCCTATTATATTCACTTTCTTTTTATATTTAATTAATGATTTACCGTGTTTTGTTGTATTTTTGTCATCTCTTCCTCCAGTACGTATATTGGTCGTTTGTCGGCATAGGAATCGTCTAGCCTATCGATAATGTCTTGGCAGTTTCTCTTTACGTTCTGGTTGATTAGGATCTGTGCTGCTTTGCCAGTAATTTTTCCTCTGATCATTATTAATGCTTGGGCATATATATTATGTCCTTCGAATTGTCGTATGTCTTCCATTAATGTGGCTGCTACTTTCCTCCAATTCCTGTATTCGTTGTAATCACCATTAAATTGTGTTATTGATTTGAACATATTCAGATCCACTTCTCCTGGTCTGGTGTAAGAACATATTTGTTCTGTTCGTTGTGGAATGGTTGTACTTCTTCCTAATTGCAGTTCGGATAACTGTCGTTGCACATCGGCGACTGCGTTGGTTAACGCAATTAAATTTGCTTGATTTATTTTACTAAAGATCGGTCTCCAGTTGTATTCTTGGAGCGCTGCTTGATATGGTATTCTTTCTATGAAAGCGTGTTGTTTGCCAAGGATGGTATATTGATTTTTTACTTTCTATTTGTTGTCGTATTAGGATTTTTATGTGAATACCTTTAGATTGACGTTGTGTGGGATGATGCACTGGATGGTTTAAATGAATCCTTTGCCTCACGTTGGGCGCCAGTGAATTTATTTATTCGTTAGGAATAAAGTAAATGTATAATTTTAAGTCAGCTAATGAGATTGGTTCTGACTGATCCTTTATTTGTATAATATTTCACCGTATTCACATGTACTTCAATATTGAATATACTACACTTAAACTGTACAAGTATTACAAGTGGTAACTTGTTACTCGGCAGACGATAATGATAAAGTGACCTCGAGGTTATTGTTCCAGTTGCTTATATAGGCTATGCTTATCGCTGCTCATACTATTGAGATGCTGGTTGTTTACTAGTAAATAACTATTTGGGTTGTTATTGTTTGTTGTACTGATAGTGCGCTTCTATTGTTCTAAGATAAAGTTGTTTTGATGATTTTTCTTTAGTGTTTACTGAAACATAAGGTTGTGGTTAAAGGTTAAAGTATTAACTCGCGCAATCTTGTTATGAGACTCAGCAACCGATATTTAGACTGCGGTGTGAATATCACGATGGACAACTTTTTTATAAGCCATCACTTGCCGAAAGATTTGCTTTTGCTTGTTGAATACCACCTCGGTGGGCACAATAACAAACAATAAGCCGCAACTGTCAAAACTTACTTATTAACATCCTCAGAAGAAGCAAGAAAAAAAGATGTATGCTGGTATTGTCACTGGCGAAGCGAATGCATTGGCGAGTCGAATGTTTTAGGCGAAAATTCGCCATGTTCATATTGTGACTGGCGAATGAACACATTCGCTCAACTTTTTTGTTGCCATACTAAAATAATTGAGAAATGTCACACGAGTTCATCCGAAATTGACATATTTGACGTATTATTGTTATTGTTTTGAAATTTTATTATTCGCTTATTCGTTATTGTGTGTTTTGAAATTTTACCGTGATTTTAAAAAAGTGAATAAAAATGTTTAACAAAGTAGATTTATATTTTGAAAACAGTTATGTTGAAAGGACAACAACGAAGTTACTTAGGCAGCGACGGTTCATCAGAGATCACTCTAATCCCATGGAACTTTCTTCAGTGTTGTAAGTATCTATTGCTATAAAAGTGCATAAACAAATATCACGTCGTATAAGTTTTTATTAACAGACTTAAAGAAAACTTTCGGTTAAGTAAGGACGCATTTATGTATGTGCTAGACAGCATGAAGGAAAAATGTCCGACTAACCTATCGTTGTCAATATCGCCGATGTTGAAACTGTGCTGCGTTCTCAGATTTTTGGCTCATGGGAGCTATCAGCAAACAGTGGGAAAAGATTTCCAACTAGGTATTGCGCAGCCCACTGTTTCGTTGATTTTTAAAGAAATGCTTCCAATATTGAAATCCACTCTGTGCAGTGTATGGATCAAAACAGACATAACTGAAGAGCAGAAACGAACAACAAAAAGGAAATTTTTCACCAGAGCTGGAATTCCAAATGTGGTTGATTGCGTTGATGAAACCCATGTTGCAACTATTGCTCCATGTGAGAACAAGCATTTATATATGAATAGAAAAGGATTTCACAGCATAAATGCGATGATTGTAAGTAGCAACTAAATAAATAAAATATTACTTATTAATATTTCGTCTTAAAAAATTTATTTTTATCAGGCGTGCGATCAGGATATGGTTATACGGTGTGTTGATGCAAGATATGGAGGATCTAGCCACGACTCATTTGTGTGGAACAATAGCGCATTAAAAACATATCTGGAGCAAACATACCAAAGAGGAGATCATAATTCGGTTTACTTAGGTAACTACAATTTATATGTGTATGTACATACATAAATATGTACTAAAATTAAATATATTATAGGTGATTCTGGTTATCCACTACACGAGTATCTATGGACGCCTTTCCGACACATTACCAAGAACAGTGGAATCAAATTTTAATAAGAAACATGCAAAGGCAAGGAACGTTGTTGAGCGGACAATTGGAGTGCTGAAATGCCGTTTTCGTTGTATACTAGGTGAACGTAAACTACGATATCCTCCTAGTAAAGCAACTGTTATTGTAAATGTTTGTTGTGCTTTACACAATATTTGCAAACAATATAATGTAAATGATCCTGAAGAAGAAACTTTTGTTGATGTGGTAGTACCACTGGAACCAGTTGAAGGAAACTTCAGTGGAACAGCAGCAGATCATCGCCGAAGACAAATTGCGAATGCATTGTCATAGTTTAGTGGCATCCCTAAAATATATGTAAAATATATGTACATATGTATATGTAACATAACTACAATAAAATAACTGAAATTAATTTCGAATATGCAGAAAATACGTTTTTTTATTAATTTGTCAAATAATATTAATTTAAAAGCGCAAAATAATGTATATTCTGCTTTAAATAATCATTCTTTTGTATCTAAAGGCAAATCATTTGCTAGCCAATTTTACAATGTAGATAGTAATAATCGATATAGTCAATCACCAAATATGCGTAAACCTAAATTAATAGAAGACTTGCTGTCGCTAAACGAATGCTTTAACCTGTTATGGATAATATTGAAGACAGGATACAACAATTCTTGGATAACTGTAATTCTTTATCTAAATTTATCTAAAGACGATCTCAGAGATCAATGCTGTCAGTTACTATTAAAATTAGTAACTTTTAACGTTGGCTCTTTAATTAATAAGTTGAGAGTGCTCGAATTGCAATTGATATTGCTCTTATTCAGGAAACTCATCTTAACTCAGATATTCCCGTTTCTTCAAGACATTTTTCTATATATAAGGAATAACATAACACATAGTAGAATTTATAGTCCTTATGCTCAATTTTCTTCTTTATTTATTAAAGTTCAGGTTATTATCAATTCAAGGAAAACAGATTTATTAATTGTTAATGTTTATATTCCCTCTAATATGTCAGTTAATAATCTACAACAAGGTTTGAATGTCCTTGCGAATTTCAGTTCAAATTTTGTTGCGTCAATTCTAGGAGGTGATTTTAATGCAAAATGTGTTGATTGGGGTGACTCGCAAACGAATTCTAACGGGACAAGCTTATCTGATTGGTTACAAAGCTCGGATCAAAATCTAGTTAGATTTTGCGGTAGAAAACCTTCTTACCCTGGAGGCCAATCGTATCTGGACCATTTTCTTTTGTCTTCACATATAATAGCTTTCAATATTAAAAACTATAAAGTTTTCCTAGGTTCCTCCTTTTCTGACCACCTTCCCCTTATTCTTTATATAGAAATTTCAAATGTTGATCTTTTATTTAATTGTGCGAAGTTTATTGTTAAAACAGATTGTGAACATCTTTTGCAAATGATTTCAATCAGGATTTGGCTGAAAGACTTCCTCCAGCAGATATTAATCTCACTAATATTGAAATAGATAACTACATGGAAAAGTTTGTTGAACATTTAGGCATTGTCAAGATTAAAAATTCCTGCATTACAAAGCATATAGAATTTGCTCCTTTTTATAATCAAATTAAGAAATTAATTGCTATTAAGCATATGTGGCAAAAATAATTAAAAAAAAATTATCATACATCCGGACCTAGAACTTCTCTAGAATACAAATTAATTTCATCTCAAATTTATTATATTAAAGTGCTTCTGCAGGATTGGATTGGTAAGGCGCGAGCAGAGAGATTCAATAAATTCCTTGAAACTATTACACCAGGACCTCATTCTTTTAGGAAAATTTATAGAGCGGCTAAGATGAAACCGAATGTTTTTTGTGATAAGTTGTTGGTTAATAATGTGGAGATTTATGAGGATAAGGCAAAGGCTCTAGTGTTCAAATCTTATTACGGAGATAACTCCTATTCTCCACGTCTTACGTCACTTGATCCTCCAACAAATACTAATAAGCTTTTGATAACTAAATATTGTTACAAAAAGTAGTATTAAGTTATATTTGTATTGCTATATGCATCCCTTATTATGAACAATAGCTGTAGGTATATGGAATAGCATTTGTCTTGTTGTAGACATCTGGCGCCGCGGCTGTCTGCTTGTCGAAACAATAGACATCTGGCGCCGCACTGTCTGCTTGTCTACTTCAACAATTGCTGAGTCTGGCGCCGCGGCTGTCTGCTTGCGTCTGGCGCCGTATAGCCGTATGTTCTGGAAATTTCCAGGCGCAATATTCTAGAAGGACACGTCGGCATCAGCGAGAAGTGTGTGGCTATATAAGCCGTGGCAGCGCCAACGTAATCAATCAGTGCTAAGAGTAAACTGCTATAGTGTAGACGAGTTGTGAAATAAAGAGTTGTTGAATTTAATTAAACAGTTTTGGTTTTATTTGTCAATCCAGAGATACGAACCTAACAAAGTGAACTAGCAAGGAGTAAAATCGTAACAATTGGTGTCAGAAGTGGGATTGTCAAATAATCCAAATTCAAGATGGTTAAATTCGGAGAATTGAGAATTCAGCAATTAAAAAAGGAACTGGAGGAGCGTAATTTGCCGATAAGCGGGCAAAAGGCGGATCTGCAGGCACGATTACGTGAAGCAATGGAAGCGGATGGAATTAATGTGGACGAGTTCGAATTTGTTGGGCCAGAAACTTCTACAAAGGTAGAAGAGAAAGTAGAAGAACAACGAACATCATCAAGTGTAGACATGAACACGTTGTTAGTGGCTATTAAGCAAATCGCAGAAAATGTAGTGCAAACAGAAAATCGTCTGGCACAGCAAATGGCAGAAAATGCAGTGCAAACAGAAAATCGTCTGGCACAGCAAATGGCAGAAAATGCAGTGCAAACAGAAAATCGTCTGGCACAGCAAATAGCTGAAAATACATCGCAGTTAAAGTCTTGCCTTACACAACAAATGACTGAAAATAATACGCAGTTAGAAAAGCGTTGGGTACAACAGATTACAGAAAATAATACACAAGTGCAAGAGAAATTTTCAAAATTTGAAGACGAATTAAGCACAATAAAAAATGACGAAGAAAATTTAAGATCAGAATTTCTTCAACTGAGTAATCGTATGCGAGAACTGCAACTGCATGGCCCTGCACCATCAACAAATAATCCAAGATTGAAGGCACCCACATTCGATGGAAGTATTCCATTTCAAATTTTCAAACTTCAGTTTGAAAAGACAGCAATGGCCAATAACTGGAATGCAGCGGACAAAGTGGCGTCCTTGTTTGTATCATTGAAAGGGCCTGCGGCAGAAATCCTTCAGACTATTCCAGACTGTGAACGGGACAACTATGAGGCATTGATGAGTGCGATAGAAAGACGATATGGTAGTGAGCACCGGAAACAAATATACCAGATCGAACTGCAAAATAGGGGTCAGAAAATGAACGAGTCATTGCAAGAGTTCGCAACTGAAATAGAGCGACTGGCTCATTTGGCAAATGCAGATGCACCTGTGGATTACATTGAGAGGGTAAAAATTCAATGTTTCATAAATGGAATTCGTGATGTGGACACCAAACGCGCCACATATGCATTGCCAAAAAGAACGTTTGCTGAAACGGTTTCGCACGCCCTCACACAGGAAACAGCTTCGCTACTATGTAAACCAGCACACAAAGTACAAAGAGTTGAAATGGAACAACCAGCGCTGATGGAAGAAATATTAAAGACTCTGAAGACAATTGCTGCACAGCGAGTAAATACAACAGGCAGATGTTTCAACTGTGGAAAAGCGGGTCACTTTGCCCGAAATTGCAATATAAAGGTAAACCCATCAAAACGGAACCAACCAACAGAACACCGAAAGAGGATTCACCACAAAAATGCGGATGCATTATCGCGTCGCCCTTGTCCACCGGAATGTAAACATTGCTCCAAATTAGAGGGAAAAGAAGGTATAATCGACGTGCGATTACTGAACATAGAACCTGAAGATGATTGGACTCCTCATCGCATCAGAATCAATCAGCTGGAGGACCCTGATCTTGCAAAGCTGGTAATGGCCAAAGAAAATGGGGTACGACCACCAAAGGAACAAATAAGTAACGAGAGTCCAACGGCAAAAGCATATTGGGCCCAATGGAACAGCATAAACCTCGTTAATGGATACCTTCATCGTACCTGGGAAAGCGAAGATGGCAAACAGTCTCGTCTGCTGATCATAGTACCGAAGTCCATGATCCCAAAAGTATTGAAAGAATATCACAATGGACCTAGTGGAGGGCACCTTGGAATTACAAAAACTATAGAGAAGATTAAACAACGGTTCTACTGGATCGGTTGTCGAGATTCCATAGCAGAATGGATAAGTAATTGCGTAGAGTGCATGGCAGCTAAAGGTCCTAAAGCCAAAAGTCGCGGTAGGCTACAACAGTACAACGTGGGATCACCATTTGAACGAGTCGCAATGGATGTTGCAGGTCCGTTCCCAACCAGTACGGCCGGAAACAAATATCTACTGGTTGTCATGGACTATTTCAGTAAATGGCCAGAAGTATATGCCTTACCAAACCAGGAAGCGAAGACAGTAGCCGAAGCGTTTGTAGAAAATTGGATAACAAGGTTCGGAGTGCCCGTCGAATTACACTCAGATCAAGGCAGAAATTTCGAATCTTCCATTTTCCAAGAAGTCTGTACATTATTGGGCATCCACAAGACACGGACAACAGCGTTACATCCACAATCAGATGGAATGGTGGAGAGATTCAACCGAACGCTCGAAGAACATCTGCGGAAAATCGTTGATAAAGATCAACGGAATTGGGACAAGTGCATCCAGATGTTCCTGCTGGCGTATCGTTCAGCAAAGCACGAGACAACTGGTTACACGCCAGAAAAGATTATTTTTGGATCTGATCTGCGACTCCCTGCTGATCTTAAGTTTGGAACGAATCCTACAGCTGTAAGAAATGATGGAGATTATTGTTCTGCCTTAAAAGAAGAAATGAATGAATTGCATCTAATGGTAAGACAGCATACGCATCTGATGAGCAATAAGATGAAGGACCGGTTCGATCAAGCGGCAAATTCAAAAGGTTTTGAAGAAGGTGATCTGGTCCTGTTGTACAATCCACTTCGAAAGAAAGGCTTGTCCCCGAAACTGCAGACAGCCTGGGAAGTACCCTATATGGTGATGAAACGACTTAATGACGTGGTATACCGCATACAAAGAAATGGAAAAGCACGATGTAAAATGAAAGTAGTACATTTGGAGAGGCTCGCCCTATTTGGTTCAAGAGGATTTGTGCCTAATCGGGACGATTAGGCTTTAGTGGAGGGCAGTGTTAAAAAAGTAGTATTAAGTTATATTTGTATTGCTATATGCATCCCTTATTATGAACAATAGCTGTAGGTATATGGAGTAGCATTTGTCTTGTTGTAGACATCTGGCGCCGCGGCTGTCTGCTTGTCGAAACAATAGACATCTGGCGCCGCACTGTCTGCTTGTCTACTTCAACAATTGCTGAGTCTGGCGCCGCGGCTGTCTGCTTGCGTCTGGCGCCGTATAGCCGTATGTTCTGGAAATTTCCAGGCGCAATATTCTAGAAGGACACGTCGGCATCAGCGAGAAGTGTGTGGCTATATAAGCCGTGGCAGCGCCAACGTAATCAATCAGTGCTAAGAGTAAACTGCTATAGTGTAGACGAGTTGTGAAATAAAGAGTTGTTGAATTTAATTAAACAGTTTTGGTTTTATTTGTCAATCCAGAGATACGAACCTAACAAAGTGAACTAGCAAGCAGTAAAATCGTAACAATATATTTTAAAAGACACAATTATTTCACTGAATTCAAAGCCATCTGCAGGACCAGATGACATTTCGAATTCTTTAATTAAAAAACTGCCAGAAAATGCTATCAAATTTCTACTTATTATATTCAATAATTGCTTAAATAATGGATATTTTCCGTTAAAACGGAAAGTTGCCAAGATAATCAGGGGTGTTGTGGAATCTGATAGTTGTCAGAATCAGAATTGAAACCGATCAAAAAAGGCAGTAGGTGTCATGAATTCAGACATTGGTTTGATATTCGAAGCAGGATTTGTATCGGTTTTGGGTGTCACGGAAACCAATTTTATCGGTTTTGCTGTCAGAAACAAAACAAGAAGATAGTCGCACACAGATTTGAAATGTAAGTTAAGAAATCAAGTTTTTTATTGTTACGAATAGATTTATCTTTATTTCCATAGGAGAAAACATGACAATAAAATGAGACGAAATGTCTTAATTATTGAGTTTTGGAAAAAATGCAGATATTTAAGGAGGGAGCCTGCTTTAGAGGCTTAAAAAATCGATTTTTTTGATGTTTTTTTTTGGGAGGGAAAGAAATAATTGATTAAAGCGAAATTTCTAGGGTTTATAGTTATCACCAAAACAAATGTTACTTTATGTTGTTTAATCATATGTTCAAACTTAACTTTTCTTAGTGTGTTTAAGTTAAAATAGAAGATAATTTAATGCCAAAGATAATAAACTTTGCCACAATTCCATACGTTTAGTTTTTTTCAATCTTGCCCGCCAATTAAAAAAAATCGTAAAAATGAAAAACCGAGTCAAAGTTTTCGCTATCTGCCCAAGCGCTTATATTTGTAACTGCCAGACGCTCGGTCACTATTTCCCTTCTCGCTTCGAGAATATTTTGAACTCCCATCTATAACTTTAGGAACATATTCTTACATATATATTGTTACAAAAAGTAGTATTAAGTTGTATTTGTATTACTATATGCATCCCTGATTATGAACAATAGCTGTAGGTATATGGAATAGCATTTGTAGACATCTGGCGCCACACTGTCTGCTTGCGTCTGGCGCCGTATAGCCGTATGTTCTGGTAATTTCCAGACGCGATATTCTAGAAGGGCACGTCGGCATCAGCGAGAAATGCGTGGCTATAGCCGTATGTTCTGGTAATTTCCAGACGCGATATTCTAGAAGGACACGTCGGCATCAGCGAGACGTGCGTGGCTATATAAGCCGTGGCAGCGCCAACGTAATCAATCAGTGCTAAGAGTAAACTGCTATAGTGTAGACGAGTTGTGAAATAAAGAGTTGTTGAATTAAATTAAACAGTGTTGATTTTATTTGTCAATCCAGAGATACGAACCTAACAAAGTAAACTAGCAAGAGTAAATTCGTAACAATTGGTGTCAGAAGTGGGATTGTCAAATAATCCAAATTCAAGATGGTTAAATTCGGAGAATTGAGAATTCAGCAATTGAAAAAGGAACTGGAGGAGCGTAAATTGCCGATAAGCGGGCAAAAGGCGGATCTGCAGGCACGATTACGTGAAGCAATGGAAGCAGATGGAATTAATGTGGACGAGTTCGAATTTGATGGGCCAGAAACTTCTACAAAGGTAGAAGAAAAAGTAGAAGAACAACGAACATCATCAAGTGGAGACATGAACATGCTGTTAGTGGCTTTTAAGCAAATAATAGCTGAAAATATATCACAAATAACAGAAAATGCAGTGCAAACAGAAAATCGTCTGGCACAGCAAATAGCCGAAAATGCAAAAAATGCAGTGCAGGCAGAAAATCGTCTGGCACAGCAAATAACGCAAATAGCTGAAAATACATCACAGTTAGAGTCTCGCCTTACACAACAAATAACTGAAAATAATACGCAGTTAGAAAAGCGTTTGGTACAACAGATTACAGAAAATAATACACAAGTGCAAGAGAAATTTTCAAAATTTGAAGACGAATTAAGCACAATAAAAAAATGACGAAGAAAATTTAAGATCAGAATTTCTTCAACTGAATAATCGTGTGCGAGAACTGCAACTACATGGCCCTGCACCATCAACAAATAATCAAAGATTGAAGGCACCCACATTCGATGGAAGTATTCCATTTCAAATTTTCAAACTTCAGTTTGAAAAGACAGCAATGGCCAATAACTGGAATGCAGCGGACAAAGTGGCGTCCTTGTTTGTATCATTGAAAGGGCCTGCGGCAGAAATCCTTCAGACTATTCCAGACTGTGAACGGGACAACTATGAGGCATTGATGAGTGCGATAGAAAGACGTTATGGTAGTGAGCACCGGAAACAAATATACCAGATCGAGCTGCAAAATAGGGGTCAGAAGATGAACGAGTCATTGCAAGAGTTCGCAACTGAAATCGAACGACTGGCTCATTTGGCAAATGCAGATGCACCTGTGGATTACATTGAGAGGGTAAAAATTCAATGTTTCATAAATGGAATCCGTGATGTGGACACCAAACGCGCCACATATGCATTGCCAAAAAGAACGTTTGCTGAAACGGTTTCGCACGCCCTCACACAGGAAACAGCTTCCCTACTAAGTAAACCAGCACACAAAGTACAAAGGGTTGAAATGGAACAACCGGCGCTGATGGAAGAAATATTGAAGACTCTGAAGACAATTGCTGCACCGCGAGTAAATACAACAGGAAGATGTTTCAACTGTGGAAAAGCGGGTCACTTTGCCCGAAATTGCAATATAAAAGTAAACCCATCAAAACGGAAACAACCAACAGATAACGAGGACGGAGCATCCACATCTCACAAGTCGTTAAACTAAAACGGAACAGTTCAAAGGGGCGTGAGCTGGTTCCCACAACTATTTGCCCCGCCATCTCGATATCACAAATAGGTCGCCATGACAACAATCTTACTATCAACGGCATCGTAAATGGACGACTGTCAACGCTTACTTTGGATACTGGTGCCACACATTCAATTATCCGACCGGATGTGGTAAGAGGAACGGTTGAACCATTAGTCGGTTGCAAGCTTCGAACGGCCACCGGGGAGGAAGCAGCTGTCGCGGGAAAAGTGTTTTGCAAAGTGATGATTGGTACCCTGGAAGTTAATCACACCTTCATCGTAGCAGAAATCACGGATGAAATTATAATGGGAGTAGATTTCATGATTGATCACGGGGTTACTTTGGATTTAAACAAGCAAATGCTATTTTGCCAGAACATGGAGATGCCTATAAACACCGGATATGTGACCAACGTTGAAAGTAAGAGGGTGATTGTTGATGATAATCAGAGTATTCCACCAAAATCTGAGGCGATTGTATGGGCTAAAGTGAATGGAGGAGGTGGGACTGAAGAGTTGTGGATTGTGGAACCAACAAAAATAGATACACCCATATTGGTAGGAAGAACGCTTGTGAAAACTAGAGAAGACGCCACCATTCCGGTGAGAGTAGTGAATGAATTCAACACGCCTATAAGGCTGAAGAAAGGAGCAGTAATTGGACAGTGCCAGAATATAAGTGCAATAGCACGATGCGAACAGTCACAACAGAAGCCTACTATTGAGCCACAGCAGATAAGTCCTACACTCCTAAATAATTTGCTGAACGAACTGCATGGAAATGAAAAATTAAAAGCAGAAAAACTATTAGAAAAATACGCATCCATATTTGCAAACGAAGGAAACACAGGAAGAACCGGCATTGTCAAACATCGCATAAATACTGGAGACGCTAAACCAATCCGACAAGCTCCGCGTAGGGTTCCACTAGCAAAACGTGAGGATGCTAACAAAATTATTGAAGACATGCACAAAAACGGTGTAATCGAACCTTCAATAAGTCCATGGAGCTCACCTATCGTCTTAGTTAAAAAGAAAGATGGTAGCACCCGTTTCTGCGTAGATTATAGGAAGTTGAATGATGTCACAAAGAAAGACAGTTATCCTCTACCGAGAATCGACGATACATTAGACACCTTGTCTGGAGCGAAATGGTTTTCTACATTAGATCTACAAAGTGGATATTGGCAAGTCGAGATTGATGAATGTGACCGTGAAAAGACCGCTTTCAGTATGGGCGACGGGTTATGGGAATTCTCTGTGATGCCATTTGGGTTATGTAATGCGCCTGCAACGTTCGAGCGACTGATGGAACATGTGTTAAAAGGACTCAACTGGAAGACATGTTTAGTGTATCTTGATGACATTATCATCATGGGAAAAAGTTTTGATGATCATCTGAAAAATCTAGAGGAAGTCTTTCAGCGAATAGCAGCAGCCGGATTACGCTTGAATCCCAAAAAGTGTTCATTATGGAAGAAGCAGGTCACATATCTCGGACATAAAGTGTCAACTGAGGGAATTCACACCGAGGAAGGAAAAATAAAAGCAGTGAAAGATTGGCCTCGACCCACCAACATTCATGAACTCCGCAGCTTCCTCGGCTTATGCACGTATTACCGCCGTTTCGTACCTGGATTTGCGAACGTGGCTAGAAGTTTACATGATTTAACAAAGAAGAATCGCCCGTTTGTATGGCAGTTGGAACAAGAAAAAGCATTTGAGCAGCTGAAAGAACTACTTTGTACGGCGCCGATGTTAGCTTATCCAATACCTGGAAAGAAATTCATCCTGGATACAGATGCGAGCGCTTATGGAATTGGAGGTGTCCTGTCTCAGCTCATCGACGGACAAGAAAGAGTAATTGGGTATTACAGCAGAGTGCTCGGGAAACCAGAGAAAAACTACTGTGTGACGCGAAAAGAACTACTAGCTGTGGTGGAATGTGTAAAACATTTCCACAAGTATTTGTATGGACAACGATTCTTGCTGAGGACTGATCATGCAGCATTAAAATGGTTATTACAGTTTAAGAATCCGGAAGGCCAAATTGCACGATGGATCGAAAGATTACAGAATTACGACTTCGAAACGGAACATCGAAAGGGGATTCACCACAAAAATGCGGATGCATTATCACGTCGCCCTTGTCCACTGGAATGTAAACATTGCTCCAAATCAGAGGGAAAAGAAGATATAATCGACGTGCGATTACTGAATATAGAACCTGAAGATGATTGGACTCCTCATCGCATCAGAATCAATCAGCTGAAGGACCCTGATCTTGCAAAGCTGGTAATGGCCAAAGAAAATGGGGTACGACCACCAAAGGAACAAATAAGTAACGAGAGTCCAACGGCAAAAGCATATTGGGCCCAATGGAACAGCATAAACCTCGTTAATGGATACCTTCATCGTACCTGGGAAAGTGAAGATGGCAAACAGTCTCGTCTTCTGATCATAGTACCGAAGTCCATGATCCCAAAAGTATTGAAAGAATATCACAATGGACCTAGTGGAGGGCACCTTGGAATTACAAAAACTATAGAGAAGATTAAACAACGGTTCTACTGGATCGGTTGTCGAGATTCCATAGCAGAATGGATAAGTAATTGCGTAGAGTGCATGGCAGCTAAAGGTCCTAAAGCCAAAAGTCGCGGTAGGCTACAACAGTACAACGTGGGATCACCATTTGAACGAGTCGCAATGGATGTTGCAGGTCCATTCCCAACCAGTACGGCCGGAAACAAATATCTACTGGTTGTCATGGACTATTTCAGTAAATGGCCAGAAGTATATGCCTTACCAAACCAAGAAGCGAAGACAGTAGCCGAAGCGTTTGTAGAAAATTGGATAACAAGGTTCGGAGTGCCCGTCGAATTACACTCAGATCAAGGCAGGAATTTCGAATCTTCCATTTTCCAAGAAGTCTGTACATTATTGGGCATCCACAAGACACGGACAACAGCGTTACATCCACAATCAGATGGAATGGTGGAGAGATTCAACCGAACGCTCGAAGAACATCTGCGGAAAATCGTTGATAAAGATCAACGGAATTGGGACAAGTGCATCCAGATGTTCCTGCTGGCGTATCGTTCAGCGAAGCACGAGACAACTGGTTACACGCCAGCAAAGATTATTTTCGGATCTGATCTGCGACTCCCTGCTGATCTTAAGTTTGGAACGAATCCTACAGCTGTAAGAAATGATGGAGATTATTGTTCTGCCTTAAAGGAAGAAATGAATGAATTGCATCTAATGGTAAGACAGCATACGCATCTGATGAGCAATAAGATGAAGGACCGGTTCGATCAAGCGGCAAATTCAAAAGGTTTTGAAGAAGGTGATCTGGTCCTGTTGTACAATCCACTTCGAAAGAAAGGCTTGTCCCCGAAATTGCAGACAGCCTGGGAAGGACCCTATATGGTGATGAAACGACTTAATGACGTGGTATACCGCATACAAAGAAATGGGAAAGCACGATGTAAAATGAAAGTAGTACATTTGGAGAGGCTCGCTCCATTTGGTTCAAGAGGATTTGTGCCTAATCGGGACGATTAGGCTTTAGTGGAGGGCAGTGTTACAAAAAGTAGTATTAAGTTGTATTTGTATTACTATATGCATCCCTGATTATGAACAATAGCTGTAGGTATATGGAATAGCATTTGTAGACATCTGGCGCCACACTGTCTGCTTGCGTCTGGCGCCGTATAGCCGTATGTTCTGGTAATTTCCAGACGCGATATTCTAGAAGGACACGTCGGCATCAGCGAGAAATGCGTGGCTATAGCCGTATGTTCTGGTAATTTCCAGACGCGATATTCTAGAAGGACACGTCGGCATCAGCGAGACGTGCGTGGCTATATAAGCCGTGGCAGCGCCAACGTAATCAATCAGTGCTAAGAGTAAACTGCTATAGTGTAGACGAGTTGTGAAATAAAGAGTTGTTGAATTAAATTAAACAGTGTTGATTTTATTTGTCAATCCAGAGATACGAACCTAACAAAGTAAACTAGCAAGAGTAAATTCGTAACAATATTTTTTAAAGAGATGAATTGTTTCTTTATTCATCTTTATTCATTCGATAAATATCATCTCTTAAAATCTTTCTTTAATTCGGAACTCATTAAAAACTTGAATAGGATTGCTTCCAAATGTATGCATTTGCAAGCTTTGTCACATTAGTAAACAGCTGGTTCGAATATTGGTTTGGCGTATGTTCGAAAAGTCGAAAATCCAATCAGATTCTGTGACACCATTGATAATCAGAATTGGTTTGCAATTCTGACAGCTAAGCAATTCTGTCTTGGATTCCACAACACACCTGAATACCTTAAAAAAAATCGTAATTCTGTTGAGGCAAAAGAATTTAGACCTATTTCCTTACTATCGAACATTGGTAAGATACTTGAAAAAATAATTCATTCCAAAATTCTTGATTTGCACTCAGAAAAGTTTATTCCGTCTTATCAGTTTGGTTTCCAAAAAGCACATTCCACGCAACATGCACTTTTTAAGTTCTCCAATGATGTATTGGTAAATTTAAGGAATAAACTTTGTACTGTGGCAGTATCATTAGATATCGAAAAAGCATTCGATAGTGTTTATCATAGAGGGCTTATTTTTAAGCTTGTTCAGATTGGTTTCGATCATGGTATTATTAAGGTTATTTCAAGTTTTTTGTCAGATAGGAAATTTTTTGTGCTTATTAATGATTGTTCCTCGGATCTTGGAGTTTGCAATTGTGGAGTTCCACAAGGCTCTATTCTAACTCCCTTGCTTTAGAATATTTTTATGTTTTATTTTCCACATAGTCACAATAATTCATTAAGTATTCTGTATGCTGATGATTCTTTACACGCTCATAACAAATTCCCTACCTTGGCATTGCGAATGGTAGAGAATCATCTAGAACAAATTAATAATTTCTACAAATATTGGGGGATTAAGATAAATGAGGCCAAGACTGTACCTATCTGCATTAGAAATGCTTCAGGTAAAGGACATAGAGGGGTTGTAAAGGAGAGTAGAGACCTGATTCTAAATCTTAATGGTCATAATATTCGTTTTCAGAATCAAATGAAATATCTTGGAGTAACCTTCACCAACTTATTTAAATTCAATTTTCATGCTAACGACATGGTGAAAAAATGTAATAACCGTTTTCATGCCTTATCAATGATAATGAAAAATACAAGTTTAAGCACAAGAACCAAAATTTTGATTTATAAAGTGGCTCTCCGTCCAGTCTTAATGTACGCTTGCCGATTTGGTTTCATTTTTCGCCTTCTTTGATGAAAAAAATTGAAATATTTGAACGTAAAATTATAAGATTTTGTTTAAACAAAAACTTCATTCACTTTAAAAAGAGATACTCAAATAAATATATCTATTCAAATTCTAAAGTACTCCTTTTTATTAAATGCAATAAGAGCAATATTAAGGTTTTTCGACCATGTTCGGAACTGTGACAATCTATTGATTTCTGATGGCATCTTGTCGCAGTCGAGTCATACTTGGGTCAACAGCAAGTATTTGTCTCCACTTGGTATTAGTAAAGAAAATATAATAAATGAAGTTAATCATCCAGAAGCTTTCTGCTCAAACTTTTATGTAAAATCAACACCTGGTTCGCACAGGGGCTAGTTTAAGCATAAGCTTTATTTGCTATTATAGCTTGGAAGATTTCTTTTTTAATTAGTTTTAAGTTAGTTTTAAGACTGAGTCGTAGCCCTCAGAATACATTTAAAAATCTCGGGAGCAAGCATTTATTGTATTTTTTTCCTTTAGATTAAGATCTGTTTTCGGAAACTTTTGTTTAAGATAAAATTAAGTTATAACTTTCTACTTTTGTAAATAATTTGTATTTTTGTTTCTTTTTGGCCTCAATAAATAAATTTGAATTTGAATCGAAATAAGGAAAGCATTTGAGCACAGGGAGTAGTGTTTAGCAATATTTCTAGATGCAGCTCAGGCCTTTGATAAGGTGTGGCAAGAAGGCCTTTTATATAAGATTAAATTCTACAATTAGAATTATATAAAACATTTAAATAATATAAAATTTATAGTGAAAGTAGGTGATTTCATATCTGATGAACGACAGATAAGGGCTGGTGTACCACACGGCAGTGTTTTAGGCCCAACTCTATACGTCATATTTACAGCAGATCTTCCAACAGCTAATAATGTATTAACATCAACTTTTGCGGACTACACATCTATAGTGAGCCGTAACAAATGCCACATTTTAGCATCAGGAATCACCAAAATTGTGTGGCTAATGCGTTGCTACATTCCTGTGATCAAACATGCCTTAAAAGAAGATCAACAAAACAGCTCAATCACTTGCTTGAGCCTGTCTAGTTTTTAAATAGATTTAAGATTTTATAACTTATTTTTAGGCTTTAAGAAAAGCAGATTCAATAAATAAAATAATATTAAAAAAAAAAAAATTTTGGTCGGCTTTAGTATACCATCCCACGATTTCAGGGTTATAAGTGGTATGGTTGGATAGAGCTGCTGCTCCAGATTACGAAAATATATAATTGTTGACGCCGCAAACGTATAGTTTTCGAGATATTTGCATTTAAAGTTGAAAATTTTGCAAATTTTATCTTGCAATTTCTCGATTTCTAGTAATTATTTATGCATTTATACTTCATATTTTATTATTAACTTTAAATGCAAATATCTCGAAAACTATAAGTTTGCGGCGGCAACAATTATATATTTTCTTAATCGGGAGCACCAGCCCTATCCAACCATATCAGTTTTAACCCTGAAATCGTGGGATGGTATACTAAAGTTTCCCCAAATTTTTTTATACACTGCTAGAGCGCAGTAAAAGAAGCATAAAAGAAAGCCATTGTACGTAATAAGAGTTAGCGTTTTAATTAAAATGTCATTAGATGATTTTAATGGGAATTTCTTATCTAACACAATTGTAATTAAGAAGTAAAGCATGGAAGTCAGCGGTCTTAGTTTACTATACTTAAAAGGCTCTTCAGCATATCATTTGGAGACTGGGAGGCAAGTTCTCATTCCGAAATTAAGCTTGTTAAGTTAATGGGTTGATATAGAGAATGTTCTCCAAATTAAGGATATACATCTGCCGGTAAGTCATGTCCCACTTACATACAACTTTGTTCTATTTGCTTGACAATTTATAAAGAAGGAAGAAAATCCGGGTCCGCTCCGGTTACGCAGAGCCGACATGTGGGAACGGGAAAAGGGTATGTCAGAGTATTATATGTATTCAAACACTAGATTCACTGCACTATCTTAAATAGAACCTTCCATAAAAGTTCAATTAAACATCAAATCAAAGTCGATTTCTTATGGTAGCAAGAAGTTTTTTATCTTTTAGAATGGAAGTATCAGGAAAGTCGGTTGCGCTACATAAGAAATGATGTTATAAAAATGACCGCCTTCGAGTTTATCTCGTTTAATCTGCAAATGGCACAAGATTATTTTTCCAATTTAAATCCATTATTCTTCTTCCTTACGTGCGTAGAAACCGATTACGCAGTTATAGCCGAGTTAACAACAGTGCGCCAGTCGTTTTTTCTTTCCGCAATGTGGCGCCAATTAGAGAATCCAAGCGAAGCCAGGTCCTTATCCACCTGGTATAATATACTTTTAGAGCTGGAGTGTTTTCGTCCCTTCGGGCGACATGACCTAGGCAGCAAAGCCGCTATCTTTTAGTTCGGTGAACTATGTCAATGTCGTCGTATATCTCATACGGCTCATCGTTCCTTCGAATGCGATATTCGCCGTGGCCGATGCGCAAAGGGCCATAAATCTTCCGCAGAACTTTTCTGTCGACTCATCAAATGTTGTCATCGTCCATGTCTCTTTACTATTAAAAGTAATGCTACACAAGAGAGCTATGCAAATGTGGTGAAAGGCAACACAGCAGAAATGCAACTCTCACAAAACCAACCAAATGAAAGCGTAGAAACTATGATTTTCAACCTTACCCAATGTATGACACAATTTATGTCTACAACACAAAATGTGATTCAAGAGATAATCAAATCACAAAACCAAATGTTGCCAATTTTTTTAAGTAAAAAATGTATGTGGAATGCTAACGGAGTTAACCAACATAAATTGGAGCTTATTAGATTTCTTGATGAAAATAGTACAGATATTATGCTTTGGTCAGAAACTCATCCTACGAATAAAAAAAAATTATTTATACTGGGATTTAGAACCCATAAAAAATCGCCGCGGCCCACAAAATACAAGATTTGACTGATTTTGCTGTAACAAAAAATAAAGATAAATCGAACATAACAGCCGTTCTCTTTCCTGTACTAATAAAGTTATGTGAACAACCCATATTAAAACTAATTGGCTAAAATATAAAACAAACACAGGAGGAGATATTGACGAAAGCATAAGAGAATTCAATAATATAATAACTAACGCAGTTGTATTACCAACACCAAACAGAAACTATAAGCTGCTTGGTCCCATAAATATCACTAATTGAGAAATAGAAAATCATGTAAAATCGCTCCCCTTCCACTCAGCTTCAAATGAAATCTGCTGTACGTAAATTAAAAAAGCACCTAAAAGCAAAGAAACACTGAAATGAGTATAAGGAAGCTGTGTCTAAATTCAAGTAAGCAAAATCCCTTTGGAAAAACCAAAAGTCTATGAAGCCACCAACATAATTTACGAGACTTGGGTGGAAATTGGGCTCGAAGTGAATAGGAAAGGGCTAGTTGTTTTGCAAATCACCTAGATAGAAAAGGTGTTTTCGTCCATTCGGGCGACAAGACCCAGCGCAGCCGCTGTCTTTTAATTCGCTGAACTATGTCAATGTCGTCATATATCTCATACTGCTCATCGTTCCATCGAATGCGATATTTGCCGTGGCCAACGCGCAAAGGACCATAAATCTTTCGCAGAACTTTTCTCTCGAAAACTCGCAACGTCGACTCATCAGTTGACATCGTCCAAGCATTTGCACCATATAGCAGGACGGGAATTATGAGTGGCTTATAGAGTTTGGTTGTTGTTTGTCGAGAGAGGACTTTGCTTCTCAATTGCCCATATCAATATCATCGGCTTACGCCAGCAGTTGTATACTCTTATAGAAGATGGTACCTTCTCTATTTAGTTCTGCAGCTCGAACTATTTTCTCCAGAAGCAGGTTGAAGAAGTCGCACGATAGGGAATCGCCTTGTCTGAAACCTCACTCGGCTTGGAGAGGTCCTCAACGTCAGCTTGCACAGCCGTATTAGTTTTGCAGGGATACCAAATACAGACATCGTGGCATAAAGGCAGCTCCTTTTCGTACTGTCGAAAGCAGCTTTGAAATCGACGAAGAGGTGGTGTGTGTAGATTTTCCTTTCACGGGTTTTTTCCAAGATTTGGCATAGGGTGAATATCCGGTCGGTTGTTGATTTGCCAGTTCTAAAGGTCCAATCAGTTTGTTGACGGTGGGCTTTAATCTTTCACACAATACGCTCGATAGAACCTTATTTGCCATTGGTGCAGATTGTAGGGTCTCTTTTTTTATTATTGGGCAGAGCACACTTAATTTCCAATCGTTGGGCATGCTTTCGTCTGACCATATTTTACAAAGAAGCTGATGCATGCTCCTTATCAGTTCCTTGCCGCTGTGTTTGAATAGCTCGGCCGGTAATCCATCGGCCCCCACCGCTTTGTTGTTCTTCAGGCGAGTAGTTGCTATTCGAACTTCTTTATGGTCGGGCAATGGAACGTCTGCTCCATAGTCTTCGATTGGGGAATTGGGTTCGCCTTCTCCTGGTGTTATGTGTTCACTGCCATTCAGCAGGCTGGAGAAGTGTTCCCTCCATAATTTAAGTATGCTCTGGGCATCGGTAACTAGATCACCTTTGGGGGTTCTACAAGAGTATGCTCCGGTCTTGAAACCTTCTGTAAGCCGCCGCATTTTTTCGTAGAATTTTCGAGCATTACCCCTGTCGGCCAGCTTATCAAGCTCTTCGTACTCACGCATTTCGGCCTCTTTCTTTTTCTGTCTGCAAATGAGTCTCGCTTCCCTCTTCAACTCTCGGTATCTATCCCATCCCGCACGTGTTGTGGTCGATCGTAACGTTGCGTGGTAGGTAGCCTGTTTTCTCTCCGCTGCGACACGGCACTTCTCGTCGTACCAGCTGTTCTTTTGCACTTTCCGAAAACCAATGGTTTCGGTTGTAGCTGTACGTAAGGAGTTTGAAATGCCGTCCCACAGTTCCCTTGTACCGAGTTCTTGACGAGTGCTCTCAGAGAGCAGGAGTGCAAGCCGAGTAGAAAATCGTTCGGCTGTCTGTTGTGATTGCAGCTTCTCGACGTCGAACCTTCCTTGTGTTTGTTGGCGTGCGTTTTTTGCTGCACAAAGGCGGGTGCGAATTTTGGCTGCAACAATATGGTGGTCCGAGTCGATGTTAGGACCTCGGAGCGCACGCACATCTAAAACACTGGAGACGTGTCTTCCGTCTATCACAACATGATCGATCTGGTTGGTGGTTTTCCATCCGGAGACAGCCACGTAGCTTGATGTATCTTCTTATGCTGGAATCTAGTACTACAGATAACCATATTTCGGGCCCCGGCGAAGTCGATCAGCCTCAACCCATTTGGGGATGTTTCCTCGTGGAGGCTGAATTTACCGACCGTAGTGCCAAAGATACCTTCTTTGCCCACCCTGGCGTTAAAGTCGCCAAGCACGATTTTGACATCGTGGCGGGGGCAGCTCTCATAGGCGCGCTCCAAGCGCTCATATAATTTGAGTTTACGGCTCGCGAGCTGTTAAGAGAAAGCATACCTGAAGTTACCGTATTACCTAACACTTGAGACGCGAATTTAACCTTCAATTTTTGCAAGGTATTAGGGTAAATATAAGCATCACCGCGCACACCGATAACTCGACATAGAGTCCTGTTTGTAAAACGGGACTGAATCTGACCAACATACGCCACTATTTTTAAAATCAACTTTATTTTTCATATTTTGTAAACAGTTCCGACTAAATTTTAATAAATGGGGTCTATCGTAAAAGAAAACATATTTCCTTGCCATTAATGTTGAAAAAAGACCGTGATATTGAAGCACCTAACAAATTAGCAAAATTTTGAAAATTGGTACCCTGGTCACAAACAAAATGCCAAGGAACTAGCCCTATATTTTGAAGTTGGGTAATTTTTTTTTGTTTTTTTTTTTTTTGCAATAACGCATTAGCCAAAGGGTTTGAGGGATTTCGGAGTTAAGATATACTATATATTTAATTCTGCTACTTTCTACTTCTTTCTTTACCATAGGAACACCAAGGTCTTTATGGATATTTTCATTACGCATGTACCATGGTGAACACGTAATTGTTCTAAGCATTTTCGATTGGAACCTTTGCATTATATCAACATTAGTTGCACAGGTCGTACCCCACAGTTGAATGACATACATCCAAATCGGCTTTATGACCGCGTTATACAAAAGAACTTTAGGCTTAGTTTGGAGTTTTTATTTAAAAGCCATTTTAAATTTGCAGCTCTTCTCTTCATGCAAGTTATTTTACAGATAGATGTTTTCTCCACGTAAATCTTCTATCTAGGTGAATACCAAGATAAGTAACTTCATTCGCTTGGGGTACAAAAATATTGTTCATTTTTACTGCCGGACACATTTTAGATTTTAGCGAAAACGTAACATGCTAACACTTTTGTTCATTCACATTTATACGCCAGTTGGCCAGCCATTCTTCGACAGACCTTAAGTGCTCGGCTAATATTCTTGATGCTATTATGTGGCGTTTGTTACGGCTCTCTAAAGCTGTGTCATCCGCCAAAGGTGATGTTAATACATTATTAGAAATTGTTTATTATTTAAATAAGACTCCAAAAAGAATTTTGCAAAAGTTCAATTGAACATTAAATCAAAGTTGATTTCTTATGGTAGCAACAAAGTTTTCTATTATTTAGAATGGAAGTATCAGGAAAGTCGGTTGAGCTACATAAGAAATGATGTTATAAAAATGGCCATTTTCGAGTTTAGCTCGTTAAATCTGAAAGTGGCATAAGATTATTTTTCCAATTTAAATCTATTTTTCTGTTTTGGCCGAATTAACAACGGTGCGCCAGTCGTTTCTTCTTTCCGCATTGTGGGGCCAATTGGAAATTCTTCCTCTGCTTCCCGCGGCGGTTACTGCATCGCTTACTTTCAGAGCTGGAGTGTTTTCGTCCTTTCGGACGACATGATCTAGTTAGCGTAGCCGCTGTCTTTTAATTCGGTGGACTATGTCAATGTCGTATATCTCATACTGTTCATCGTACGCAAAGGACCATAAATCTTCCACAGAACTTTCCTATTGAAAACTCGTAATGTCGACTCATCAGATGTTGTCATCGTCCATGTCTCTGCATCATATAGCAGGACGTGAATAATGAGTGACTTATAGAGTTTGGTTTTTGTTCGTCAAGAGAAGACTTTACTTCATAATTGCCTTCTCAGTCCGAAATAACCTGTTGGCAAGAGTTACTTTCAGTTTCGAGGCTGACATTGTTGTTGATATTAGTTCTATTTCCAAGATAGACGAAACTGTCTACGACTTACAGTTTATGACTGTCAACAGTTTATGACTGTCAACAGTCGGAGCCAAGTCGCCAGCAGGTGGTACCTTCTCTATCTTGTTCTGCAGCTCAAATTATTTTCTCCAGAAATAGGTTAAAGAAGTCACACGAAAATTAATCGCCTTGTCTGAAACCTCGTTTGGCGTCGAACGTCTCGGAGAGGTCCTTCGCGCTCCTGACGGAGCTTTTGGTGTTGCAGAGAATTCAGACAACGTGGCATAAAGGCAGTTTCTTTTCGTGCTGTCTAAAGCAGCTTAGAAATCGACGAAGAGGTCGTTTGTGCCGATTCTCTTTTCACGTGTCTTTTCCATGATTTGGCGCAAGGTGAATATTTGGTTAGTTCCTGTTTTGCCAGATCTAAAGCCACACTGATAAGGTCAAATCAGTGTGTTGACAGTGGGCTTTAATCTTTCACGCAATTCACTCGATGGAACCCTATACGCGATGTTGAGGAGACGGTAGTTTCTGTACACTCCTAAGTGAATGGCAATCAGAGAACTTTCGTTACTTGCGTAAGTTTTTACATCCCCAACCTTTCAGCATATTGCGTCTGATATTAACATAACAGAGTCATCATATAGCATGCTTTGGTATACTTTGAAAGAAGATCAACAAAACGAGATCATAAAGCAAACTCTGATAAAGCCTGAAATATCGCTTAAGTATTTGGAAAATCTCTCCCTGTCCCTGTCATCTTCGTCAAACTCATCTTCGACCAGTTTAAGTACTACAAGTGCTGGACATATTTTGCCATCGTCTTCAAAGAACAGTGGACAAAATTATTCTCCCAATGTCAATAATAGTTAAACATCACATTCGTTAACTGAAAATATTTAACAGACTCAAAATTGATTGTCAAAAACTTTGGTAGCACGCGAATTACGATATTATATGTAATTTATCAGAAATTACATATTTTCGGCTTGAATAAAAAACTCCGGCTAATTTTCCGTACTGTGCGGCTTGCCGTTCAGTTTATTAATAATCATTTTATTCTTTATAAAAATCTTATTTGCTAAATTTACTTGAAGCCTTTGTGCTGACTTGACATTCCTCAGCATCAACGACCCGGCATATCTTAAATAATCATATCAAATAATAACAGTGGCATTGGATTTCATTTTTAAAGGAATTTAAAATATGATTGCTTGCTTATGCATATTTCTTTATTTATGTATTTATGCATGTTAATATGTATGTATGTAGTTGAATCTGAAGATTCAACTTACATTTTAGAGGAATGAAAAATACTTAGAAAATACTTGTCTTTTTTGGTATACCGACAAGTTTGAAAGTGGTGGAGTCGTTTGACGACGCAACTCCCCCAGCGTTACTGTTTGAACTCTCCTGAGTTCTTGTAATTACAATTTTTATTTTTGCTGTTTTTTTCTTTAATATTATTACTAGGATTGCTACTACTACCATTACAATGATTATCAATGTTATATTAATACCACATGTTACATTTTTATGGTATTTTAATTCTGCAATTTCTTTTATGTTTTCTATATTTTTTATTGCAATATCATTGAATGTTAATTTTGGTGTGCAGCTTTGGTTTAATTTTTCGGCAGGGTATATAATTGTATGAATATATTCTGTTTTATTATTTTTAAATTCTTGTTTTAAAATTTCCATTTTACAATTTACAAATTTGAGTATATATTTATTTTTTAATACAATTTTTCTGTCATCGCAGTTTTATTTTATTACATCATTTTTTGCATTTCTTATTAATATTGTGTTATCGTTTATTTCTTGTATTGATGTTTTGTTATTATATTTAAATTCGCATGTATTTGAAAATATGCAGCTTTTACTCAATTTTAAATTTTTAAATGCTTTATTTTCTAAATAATCGAAACAGTTTTCGCCAATTTTTATAACGAATTTTTCTTTTTCAATAATCTGTAATTTATTTCTATTTGGCATTGGGGTTATTAATTGAATCTTAGTTTGAAAGAATGTTCTTGGTATCTGAGTTGCGAATATTATTGTATCGTTTCTGTATACAACTACTCCTACTTTTGATAATTTTAGTTTGTAAAAATCAGTCTCATATTTTTCAATTTCTTCCTTAGTTAACATACTTGGATGTACCATATTGTATTTAGCCACCGCTATATTATTTTGTATTTCTTGAACTTTACTTTCTATGAATTTTAGTTTATTCATTTCATCATTATACAAAATTTTTCTTTCAATTCTATTTTCCTCTTTGTTTATTATATTTAAAGTTTTTATTATTTGTTTCCTATCTGATTCTATAGTTCCTTTTAATAAGTTTAGTGATCTATTTAAATGTTCATTAATTACTATTTGTTTATTTAAATTTACAATGGCATTATGGCCATTTTCTTCAATAATTTTTAAATGGTTCAAAATGTCTTGTCTGTCATCATCATCCATGACTCCAAACATCCATTTATATGCTATTCCTCCTATATTTATCAAGGCTCTTTTATTTCTCTTTTTGATATTCGGTGTTATAGATGTGATTTTTGCTTTTATATTTTTTATTTCATCAAACAAAATTTCTTTATTTTCAATATTTAGTTTTTCAATATTTTCTTTAACCTGATCAACTATGTCTGCTATCTTGTTCGGATTTATAGTATGTATAACTGTACTTATTTCGTTAACTATTTCTATGTCCGCTGTTTGTATAATTGTATACTCCGCATCTTCTATTATTGGTGTAATTTGCAAAAGTGCTGTCACCAATGATATGATTATTGTTAAAAAAATAATTATTATCGTCATCTGTAAAAGTAAAAATGTATAACCGTTTTAGGTTTTGATTTAAAAAAAATTAAATTGGATTTTAGTCGCCTCTTACGACAGGCATCTCTTACCATGGGTATATTCTAGAAAGACCCCTTACCCACTGGGGTAAAAACAATCATGTATATATACATATGTAGAAAAAAATTAAATGTTATTATCTGCATTAAATGCCCTTAGACTGAATGAATCGTCATCATTCTCATTTGGATTTTCTATGTTTGCCAATTTCATTGGTCTTTTTATATTTGCCGGATGGACGTTTTGTAAGGGAAATATTCTGAAATATGGTTGATCTTTATGCCGTACTATTTTGTAGTTTTTAATTGGTCCTGTTTGTCTGTTTTCTATATATTCTTCTCTGTTTTGATTTAATTTGGCTATTGTTTTCTGTTTTACTGTATTTATTCTATCTTGTAATATGGATGGACAAATGTTTTCTTTGGCGTCCCTTGGAGAACATTTGATAGTTGAGTGGTACCTATCGTTATAGTTGCATATAACAATTTGTATCCTCATTTCTGTTGAAAGACTAGAGTCCTCAATTCCTATTAGTTTTTCCAACAAGGTTGAGTGCAGTCTCTCAATGTCTGCATTTCCTGTATGGCTATTTGGTTTTGTGTGATGGACTTCTACATTTTCGGCATTTAAATATTTTATTAATTGTTCTGCTCTAAACTCATTATCCATAATAATTTTTTTAGGTTTACCGAATTTCGCAAAATGATCCATAATTATTGTCTTTTTAGCTCTCCAGTTTCTGTCTGTTACTTTGTAAGCCGCTGCGAATTTTGTTAATTTATCAATTACTGTTACAAATGATTGCTTATTGAAATGAAATATATCTACATGAAGTATTTATCTCATTTCTATTGGTTGGAGTTTCAGTTAGGTGAAATTTAGGTTTAATGGGTTTCCTATCGTATTTGATTTGTTGGCATTTTTGGCAATTATTTATTATCAATTATATTTCTTCTTTGAATTTTGGAAAATATATTTTATCTTTTAATGAGTTATAGGCAGGGTTCTCATTTACTACTCCGTAGCAGCAAAATTTCTAGAATTATTGCTATGCTATCGCTACCGCTCTCACTTTACCGGGAGCCACAGCATAGTCTTAGCATAACAATGTAAAAGAAGTGCTCTACTCTGCTCCGAGTTTTGTTAGGTAAAAAACTATAGCTGGAGCGGGAGCAAAACATTAAATTCTGCGCTATGCTCTGGCGTAGCGGTAGCAAAAAAGCACAGCACAGCAGAGCTAATGAAAATTTTCATGTGCTACAACTCCCGTATGTGTTTGTTTTTTTTTTTTTGCTATTTTCTGTCATAATATTTGAATTAATTGAATAATTCAAACAAAAAAATGTTATGCAAATCATTTTGTTGCGTCAAGTGACTTTATAAATCTAAAATCAAATATTTTCAGAAACATATTAATAAAGTGAATTAGATAATAATTGAATAAATTATATATGTATATTTTTTTATTATGTAAAATATTTACCATTTTTATATTACCAAAAACATCATCTATTCCAAATGTCTTTAGACGCATGTTTCTCAGAATTGCTCCTTCTTCTTCTTTATATTTCGTGCGAGTGCGAATTTCTTGGAAAAAATTAAGTTTAGCGCCCCGTAATACCTCGCCGGTGTGAGTTTCGACTTTGTTGCTCTGGGCACTTTTGTAGAGTGAACAATTCTAAGAAACATGCGTCTAAAGTCAAGCGATGCCTTAAAGTACCTCTGACCTGTAGGAATTTAAAGATAAAAAATCAGGATTGTCCTGTATTTTCTATGGAAAATTTTTACATGCCTTGGTCCAGTTCTTAATGTTAATATTTAGGGCTACAATTTGCAGGGAATTTTTTTGAGTGTATTTCCAAGGAAATTTCGTGACGGGACTGAAAAAAATTAATAGTTCAAAAAAAAACACCCTGATGTATATAAAACAAGTAGGGAAGGGCTAAGTTCGGGTGTCACCGAACATTTTATACTCTCGCATGATAAAGTGATAATGGAGATTTCATTATCCGTCATTTACAAGTTTTTTTATTTTGCTGTAAAATTAATTACAATTAAATTCTGAGAGATTTACCGATATTTCCGGTGAAAAATTAGGTTAGGCACTGAGTTCTTCGTGTTCGATATCAGGGACCTTGAAAAGTTATAGTCCGATCACGACAATTTTTCCACAAGGGATATCTCAGCTCAAATACCGTATTTGTGTAAAGTTTTATTCCGCTATCATCATTGGTTCCTAATGTATATATTATACAGAGAAGGCATCAGATGGAATTCAAAATAGCGTTATATTGGAAGAAGGCGTGGTTGTGAACCGATTTTACCCATATTTCGTACATGTCATCAGGGTGTTAAGAAAATATTATATACAAAATTTCGTTGAAATCGGTCGAGTAGTTCCTGAGATATGGTTTTTGGTCCATAAGTGGGCGACGCCACGCCCATTTTCAATTTTTAAAAAAAGCCTGGGTGCAGCTTCCTTCTGCTATCTCTTCCGTAAAATTTAGTGTTTCTGACGTTTTTTGTTAGTCGGTTAACGCACTTTAAGTGGTTTTCAACATAACCTTTGTATGGCGGGTGGGCGTGGTTATTATCCGATTTCTTCCATTTTTGAACTGTATATGGAAATGCCTGAAGGAAACGACTCTATAGAGTTTGGTTGACATAGAAGCCAAGAAATACGTGTACCAAGTTTCATCATGATATCTCAATTTTTACTCAAGTTACAGCTTGCACGGACTGACGGACAGACGGACGGACGGACAGACAGACATCCGGATTTCAACTCTACTCGTCACCCTGATCACTTTGGTATATATAACCCTATATCTGACTCTTTTAGGACTTACAAACAACCGTTATGTGAACAAAACTATAATACTCTCCTTAGCAACTTTGTTGCGAGAGTATAAAAAGGGAAACTAATGTAGTTCAAATTAATTTCGAAAATTCATAGTAATTGAGTATTGTAATACATTTGGAATAGATGATGTTTTTGGTAATATAAAAATGGTAAATATTTTACATAAAAAATATACATATATAATTTATTCAATTATTATCTAATTCACTTTATTAATATGTTTCTTAAAATATTTGATTTTAGATTTATAAAGTCACTTGACGCAACAAAATGATTTGCATAACATTTTTTTGTTTGAATTATTCAATTAATTCAAATATTATGACAGAAAATAGCAAAAAAAAAAAAAACAAACACATACGGGAGTTGTAGCACATGAAAATTTTCATTAGCTCTGCTGTGCTGTGCTTTTTTGCTACCGCTACGCCAGAGCATAGCGCAGAATTTAATGTTTTGCTCCCGCTCCAGCTATAGTTTTTTACCTAACAAAACTCGGAGCAGAGTAGAGCACTAATAATGTAAAATTATTATACTAAGACTATGCAAAGACTATGCTGTGGCTCCCGACAAAGTGAGAGCGGTAGCAAGAGTAAAATGAAACGCTACGGGAGTAGCGTAGTTTTTCAAACTCTGGTTATAGGTTCCATTTATGCCACTATGCATAGATTCTTTTGTATAGCGGGTGGGACAGGTGCATAAAATAACAGCCAACTTTCGTTATTTTATAAAGCGTAATTTTTTAATATGTCATTTGGAATAACATTACAAACCATCTTATTCATTGCCAGACACTTTTTATGGTGGCAATCCCTTGCCAGACACCCTAAAACTTTAATAAATTTTAATTCTAGTTTCGTTATAGTATACAAGTTAAAATTAATGGGTGTATGAATTAGCCCCCACTGAATTAACCCCCACCGGGCAAAATGACTTAAGCCCCACCAATTTTACAACAAAATTAAAAATGGCGGAAAGTGGGGCTAAAGTCATTTTCGTGGGGATTAATTCTTTTTTTTTTAGTGGGGATTCTGTCATGTAAGAACCCCCACGTTTGGTGGGGCTTAATTCATTTCGATTGGTGGGGATAAAATCATTTTCGTGGGGTTTAATGCATTTTTTTTTCGTGGGGATTCCGTAATTTTTGGTGGGGAAAGATTCACTGAGAAATTGGTGGGGCTTAAGTCATTTTGCCCGGTGGGGGTTAATTCAGTGGGGGCTAATTCATACATCCAAAATTTATACATGTTATTTGGGTGACTATTAGAAGATGTTTTCTCAGTTGCCAGACAGTTTCGACAGTTCCTACCTGGCCCAGACAAACATATAGGGTCCCTATCCAAGGGTATATGTGCGAGCGAATTAAGAATAGTTTTTAATTATTCTTTAAAAATATATTTTTAGCTCCGTAGAGCGATCTTTATTTAATCACTTAAACAGTGTGAATGTTATGAACAGAAAAGATATTGTATACAAGCGGGTGCTTGTATTTATACAAAAAACTTAGCTTCAAAGTAATATATTTATCAGTTGTAGTTTTGTGGTTTCTATTCTATTGTGGAAAAGTACTGATGTGGATGACAATTAGTTTAGTTATTTGGATAGTGTTATCTTATAGTAAGTGATGTCAGCTTATTGCTAGGCAGATGTATATGTGTGGTAGCTATTATCAGTTGGGTTCAGTGTAAGTCATGTATTAACTCCCCCCTCCTTTATTGAAAAGATCTCCTGATCTTTTTATACGCAGGTGATTGCATCTTTCTTTATGAGATGTTCCAATCCTTGAGCCTTCAGTATTTGTTCATATCTTTTTTGTTGATTTTCTTTAAGTTTTAGAGTTTTACATTTCAATATGGCATAATATAACTTAAATCTAACATATAATAGCGACAAAATATTTTTACATTTATTAGCGCATTTGGATATTTTAATGTCTAAAACTAATTTTCCATGTTTATATGATATAAGTAGGTGTTACATCGAATATCTCGCAATTTTCTTTTACAATTGGGTGTTTATATACTACAATAAATGTGTCATTAATTCTACATACATGTATATCAGAATATTCCATAATATTGATTACCGGAATTTCTGTATTTTCTGATTTAATTATATTTCAATATCATTAATATTTATTGATGGTGAATAAAAGTTTTTATTTTTTTGCGAAATTAATTGTTAGAGTTAAGTCTTCTAATTTTTTGTGCACTTCCTGCAACATTGTGTGTTGGGTAATTATTTTATAGTTGAATGTTTCTAACAGTTTCTCAAAATGGGTGTTGATCAATCTTTGTTTGTTATTATTTTCTATTATGTCGTTAATTTTTTTTTTTTTTTTGTCTACCATGTCGTAATGGTCCTCCTGTAACAAAACTAAATGCTGATCCTAAAAAACTTAAATTTCTAGGCTTTCTCCTGATTAAGAGTTGGTTTTTTAGTATATTCTAATTTCTATCTAAATTCTCATTTCTAATGTTGTCTTTGTGTATTATTTTATTCTTTGTAGTTAACACTGTATTTTCTTTATTTTCTTTTACTATGTGTTTAATATATCTTTTGTTATATTTTTGTCTTCTACTACTTTTCTCATAAATTATTTGTCCTGGTTTAAAATCTTTTTGGCTTCTTTTTTTATTATGGTATTCTAACATACGTTCTTGGTTTTTTTCTATATTATTTTTCACTTTTTCGTTAATTTCCTTTTGATTAAAAAATAAGTCTACTGGTTTTTCCTTTATCACCGAATGAATAGTCCTGTTATATTCCTTGACTGCTGAGAATATTTCTTCTTCCGTAGTTGTAGTTCTGTCGTTAGCTAAAGTCCTCGCGATTTCTAATATCGTTGAATGTAACCTTTCTACTTGTGCGTTGGAAGTTGAATGATTATTTGCTGTCTTTTCGTGTTTAATTTGTAATTTATTTAATATTGCGGTTGTGCCTATGCCGACGAATATGCTTTCATTATCGGTCATGAGTTCGGTACAGTTCGGAAAAATTTGTGATAACACTTCTTCTATTATTTCATGAAAATGTAGTTTACTTCCTAATTTACGAAAATATGCGAATTTAGTAAATGTATCTATAGAAGAGAGATAACTTTTGCCTTTTATATAAAATATGTCCATTTGTACTGATGTGCCTGGAGTATTTGGTACTGGGCTTGTTCCTAATAATTGTTTTACTGGATGTCTTTCGTACTTATTCTCTTTACAGTTAATGCAATTCTGTACTACGTTTTCTGTATCTTTCTTGAGTGTTGGCCAATAGCATGTTTCTAATATCTCTTTATAGTTATTGAGCGCGTTTCTATGTGCTCTTTTGTGCGTAAAGTCTAAAATGTTTTCTCTATCTATTTGTTCAGTGACGTCATGCAGTTTAGTTTGTGTGAATACTTTGAAATATGTAGAAAATATATTTGTTATCTTCTCTTTCAACTTATGCCATGTTTCCAAGTCTGTGTGAAAAGCTGTTACAATTTTTGGTTTCATTACTTGCTTCAGCGTTTCTATTAAGTATTCTTCGGTATTAAATTTTACTTGAAACCGTTCGTGTCGTGGGAATATAGTTGATGCAGTTTTTTCATTCGTTTCTGACGGTATTAATTCAACTTGAGTACGGAAGAAATTTAAGGGTTTTGCAATCATTTTAATGCATCTGAGTGCTGAAGACTCTGCGGAGTGGATTGATGTGTCTGACAGTGTATTTAATTGTCTAGATAGTGCGTCTGCGACCACGTTGTGGTGTTCAGGTTTGTATTTTAATTTAGCACCATATTCCTCTATTAGGTTTTTCCATCTTTTGAGTTTAGTGTTTGGATTTTTTTCTGATATCGAAAATATAAGTGACTGGTGATCTGTGTAAATTGTCAGGTCGGCTATTCCGTACAGGTAATTTCTTAGTTTCTGTAGTGCCCAAATTATGGCTAACATTTCCTTTTCCTTTGTGGAATAGTTTTGTTCTGTGGTTGTCAATGTTCTTGATATAAACGAAATTGGGTTTCTACCCTGACTCAGTACTGCTCCTATTGCGTGGTTACTGGCGTCTGTGGTTAGATCGAATCCCTTTTCAAAGTCTGGCTGATATAGCTCTACCTTTTCTTTTAGTTTTTCTTTTATTTCTTCAAGGGCCTTGAGTGCCTGTTCATCTAATTTGATTTTCACATTTTTGCTTTTATTCTTTGATATGCTCCCATTTTCTCCCTTTAGGTAAATTGTTAATGGCTTGCATATATGTGCGAAGTTCTTCACAAATTTCCTATAGTAGGAAGCTAATCCTAAAAATGAGCGTAATTCTTTTAGTGTCTCCGGTGTTTTATACCTATCTATAGCATCTATTTTCCCTGGGTCTACTGTAATCCTTTCGTTATTTATTATGTGTCCCAGAAATTCGGTTTTAGTTTGAAAAAAATTTGACTTTTCCTCGGAGATCTTCATATTAGCGGTATGGAGCGTCTGTACAATTTTTGTGATATCCTTAATGTGTTGCTCTGGCTCAGCAGAGTAAATTAAAACATCGTCAATATATACATATGCACATTTTCCAATAAATGGTCTCAGAATATCGTTCACACATCTCTGGAATGTAGCTGGAGCGTTCTTTAGGCCGAATGGTAGGCGAAGGAACTCATATTTTGCCCCATCGACTGAAAATGCAGTCTTCTCCCTGTCTCCTGGTTTAATCAATATTTGGTGAAATCCAGACTCTAGATCTAATGTTGTAAAATATCTTGCCTTACCTAAATTCTGCAATGTCATTGTTATATCCGGTATGGGATATCTATCTGGTATTGTCTGCTTGTTTAATTTTTGAAAGTCTATAACCATTATTTTCTTTGGTTTTCCTTCCTCATCTATACCCTTTTTAGACACTGTCCATATTGGTGAATTATATGGGCTTTTACTTTCCCTAATTATTTCATTCTTTAAAAGTTTTTGTATTTCCTTTTCGACAAACTCCTGATCTGCATATGGATATGGGTATTGTCGCACCCAAACAGGTTCTTTGGATTCAGTCCTAATCTCTGCTTGTATTGTGGTGGTGAAAGGTAACAGTTCATTATTGTAATTATTCTGCATTAGTTCCTTGATTTCTTTCTCATATTTTTTATCTCCTATAGAGTAATTTATTTGTTCCCTACTTTCTTCAGTAGTTTTTTCAAATGTTACTGAGTATTCAAATAAATCTATCTTTGCTTTCATTTTTCTTAACGCGTCCTCTCCTAGTATTATATCAAACTCTTTTAGTTCTTCTGCTTCAAAAAAATCTAAGTCAAATCCTACTAGATTGATTTCTCTCTTGTGAGTAACTGTTGAACTCCCGTGTAGTGTGTTAAACTTATAGGTTTATTTAATTTTACTCTTTCTGCAAATGGGTAATTTTTACTCACATAGCTACTAGTTGCACCTGAATCTATCAGTATATGCACCAATCTTCCATTAGGTGCAGTGCGTCTTAACGTCGGAAGACCGTGGTATCTTATAATAAAATGTTTTTGTTGGTTAGTATTTTTATAACTTACGCTTGCTGCTTCATTGTTGAATGATATGTTATCTTCATTAGTTTGTGCATCATTCATTTGGTTGATCCGCTGCGCTTTGCGTTGATTTATATTTGATGATTCGTCTCTGCTTCTCTTGAATTGTTCTCGTACTCGTTGCATTACTGTTTTGAAGGGATTCGGTGTCTGCCTTGGTTCCTGTTGTATATGTTGCGGTGCAGGATTATACGGTTGTCTTCTGAATCTTGTAGATGAAGGGTCTATCTCCATAAGTTCTACTGATTGCATTGCTTGTTGAGGTTGCATGTAGTTTCGCTGGAATCTTTGTTGGTTTTGTGGGTTTTGCCACTGCTGTTGATTACGTTGTTGCACCCTGGGTATGTATTCTAGTTGATGGTAGTGTAAATCGTGTTGCATAGTTCTGGCTATGCCGTAGGCTTCCATCAGGTTTGTACAGCTTCTGGAGTATAGCGCATTTTTTGTGGCTGAGCTCCTTAGTCCTGCGATAAAGGTTCTTACTGCTTTCATCTGGACTTCCTTGGATAGAGCACTGATCACATATTCGTTTTTATGTGTCATCTCTATTTTGGACAAAACTACATTAAGTGCCTGATTTAGCTGGTCGTAGTATATGTGTAGAGGTTACTCTGCTTGCCTGATCCTCATCATATCTTCCTCGAGGACATAGAGTGGACGTTGGTCGGCATAAGAATCATCCAAACGATCTATGATCTCCTCAAAATTTAGTTTGGTATTATTGTTGATGAGGATTTGTGCAGCTCGTCCCGTAACCTTTCCTCTAAGCAAGATTAGGGCTTCTGTATAGATATTCTGGCCGCGGAATATCTTCACATTGTTCATTAATGTCACTGCTAGCTTTCTCCAGTTCCTGTATTCGTGATAATCTCCGCTAAAGTTCGTTAGGGCTGACTTAAAGAGCCCTAAGTCGACTTCCCTGGGATCTGTGTACGTACAGACTTCGTCCTGTGCTTCTTCCACTGGTGCAGTGGTTATTTGAGCTTCGGCGAATCTTCTCTGCAAGTCCATAACCATGGCTTGAAGTGCCTGGATTTCCGCTTGTGTCTGTGCCATTATTAGAAAATTTTTTTATGTTGGACCACTTTCGATACACTTGAATTTTATATTGAATTCGTCGTTATTGAAGTCGCGAAGGATTTTATTCACTGAATCCTTTTGTTGACCGGTCCTTTTTGTTTTGGGACACTTTCCTAGGATATGTTTTTATATCCTTCACTTGTTAAGGAATTTATTCTGATTCCTTTTTATTAGTGTGTCCCTGCTCGGGCGCCAATTAAGAATAGTTTTTAATTATTCTTTAAAAATATATTTTTAGCTCCGTAGAGCGATCTTTATTTAATCACTTAAACAGTGTGAATGTTATGAACAGAAAAGATATTGTATACAAGCGGGTGCTTGTATTTATACAAAAAACTTAGCTTCAAAGTAATATATTTATCAGTTGTAGTTTTGTGGTTTCTATTCTATTGTGGAAAAGTACTGAAGTGGAAAAGTACTGAAGTGGAAAAGTACTGATGTGGATGACAATTAGTTTAGTTATTTGGATAGTGTTATCTTATAGTAAGTGATGTCAGCTTATTGCTAGGCAGATGTAAATAGATGTTATATGTGTGGTAGCTATTATCAGTTGGGTTCAGTGTAAGTCATGTATTAACTAGCGCGAGGCAATATACAGTCGTATAGGTGCGAGTGAGATAGCGCGTCAGGAGCGATCGAATGATGTTATTGTGTAATTATTTACGACTTAATATTTAAATAAAAGTTTAAAAATTAACCTATTTGGTAAATTACTAAATAATGTGTAAATTTAATGCGAAATTAAACTTCTCATTCAAATTTGATTGCATAGCTAATACATAAAAGGAATGAAAATATTTCTTTTGTAATTACGACATAAAGGCTATAGAAATTATTTATCATATCTAATTAATAGAAATATTGTTTACTTATTTAAAGAAGCGAATTTATTTGTTTTGAAATTTACAAAATTATAAACATTCTTCATAGCATTAATCATTAATATTAATTTCGTAATTTTCTTCATACTCTTCATCATTGCTGCACCATATTTCTTCTGGCTCATTGTCAGTGTCATCTTCTTCGTTAGTTTCTGTAAAAAAAGTTACACAATTATGAACAGCAAAAATTTATGTATAATAATATGAAGTAATATATACCTGATATAGTTTGCAGTGCATCACTGACAAAATTCGGTAACTGATCGCCTTCAAACCATTTAAAATTGTATTGGCTGTTAACTTGTACCCAACCATTGTTTACTGGTTCATGTATTGATGCAATTTTCTTATGAGCATTTGTCCAAATACTGGATATATAATTAGCACGTCGAAATTGTTGGAATAGCTCTGATTTACAGGGTGGCGGACTGTTCCTATCAAAATTGCGTATTCTTTTCGCTGAAACGCTTCATTAACATCGCAGACCGTATAATTATTAATAAACAATTGAAAACGGGCAGCATCAACATTAATTATCGTACCAACATTATTTACATATATCACATATGAACTGCTGTATTATGTCAAAAGTGCTTTGTATTTCACTGTCATCTTCAAATAATTGAGTGTCGCCGAATTTTATAAATGTCTTTTGATATTTTTCTGTAGTAATTAATATTTTGTACGGTCAATAACCATCTCTGATGGCGTTGAGAAAATTCTTTTCCTTTATATTTATTCACAAGATATTTGATCGGACAGTAATCAGTTATTATTTTAAATTTATTGCCATATATATATGGTCGAAAATATGTAATAGAGAAAATTACCGCTAAAAATTCTTTGTCTGTAGTTGAATATTTTTGCTCATGATTATTTAGAGTTCTTGAAATATAGCATACTGGTTGGCCTTGCTGTGGAAGCACTGCTCCAATAGCTTAGTCACTAGCATTAGTTGTGATACTGAATTCTTTGTCGTACTCTGGGAATTTGAGAGTTGGGTGAGATGAAATGAGTTAAATTTTCAAAGCTTTCAATATATTGTGGATCTTTAGCGTTTATTTTATTGCCCTTTTTAAAATATTTTATCATGGGGTAAGCTATTTTAGAATAATCTTTTATGAATTTTCGATAATAGCCCGTTGCTCCTAAAAATCCTTTTAACTGTTTCTCAGTTTTTGGTATTGGTAGCTTTTGAATTGCTATAATTTTATCTGGATTAGGCTTGATGCCTTCTTTTGTTAAAATGTGTCCTAGGAATGTAGTTTCTCTTTGAAGAAAACTGCATTTATCTGCCTGTATTTTTAATTTATTCTCTTGTAGTTTCAAAAATTTTTTTTTTAATGAGTCTATGTGCTCTTCTAATGAAGTTGAAAAAATTAATATGTCATCTAAATATACGACACATATTTTATTTATATATTCCCTCAATATGTCATTCATAAATCTCTGAAAAGTAGCTGGGGCATTTTTCAACCCGAAAGGCATTCGGACGTATTCATATAGTCCGGCCGGAGTGACAAAAGCTGTTTTCTGGATGTCCCTTTCTGCCATTAAAATCTGATGGTAACCTTTTGCTAGATCTATAGTGCTAAGGTACTGTGCTTTGCCCAATTTATCTAAGATTCCTTCGATATTCGATAGAGGATACTTATCGTCTACAGTCAATTGGTTTAACCACTTATAATCAACCACTAGCCTGAATTTTTGTATTCCTGAATTATTTATCTTTTTCGGTATTATTAGAATAGGTGAGCTATATCTACTATAAATTTTTCTAATTATCTCTTGCTCTTCTAATTCAGAAATTTGTCTTCTTACTTTTTCTTCATGTTTTGGAGGTAATCTATAAATTCTTGAATTTATTTGTTGATCCGTAACTGTTTTAATTTCATGAACTACTGCTTTTGCATTTGTGAGCTTGTCCCCTACTTTATAGATAAGTTGATTGAAATGCTTTAATATTTTTTCGATTTCCTTTTTCTCATTTGATTTTAAATGATCGAGGTTGATGTTCTTTACTTCACTTATATCTAATGAATAAACTTGCTCTTGCATAGTTTTCATATAGAATGGAAGATTTACACCATTTTCAAAATTATTGTCATTTTTTCGATATCAATGGTTTTAACGTTTTTAAAAAGGAAATCATTTCCTATTAACAAATCATATAGTTTATTAAAATCCATTAATAACCACCCCATTCGGGCGTTTTCCGGGTATTTGAATTCTTTGGGACAAGGGCTTTTTACCTTAACATTTGGCGTTTTAATTATCCCGTTTAAAGTATTCTCCAAAGTGCTTTCACTTTCAAGCACTGGTAATTTAAATTTTTCGAAACTCGATTTTTTCATTATACTTATGGTTGAACCTGGGTCGACCAAAGCATACAATTTTTTCTCAAAAATGTTAATATTATTATAAGTCTGTTTGATGATTCCGAGGCTAATTTGTAAAAAACTCCTCGTTCGTGTTTGATTCTTGTGGATCACCTCTCCTACTCATTGTGTCCACGTCCATGGGTTGTGGTCCCCTATTTTGTACTTGTTGTCTACTATTTACTGAATTTCTTTGCTGTTGTGAGTAATTATAATGATTTTGATTTGTTCGAACTTGTTCTGAATAGTTTGCACGATTTTGCCATCGAAGTTGTCTTGTTTGATTGGATTGTTGTCCATGAAGGTTTATTTGACGTTGTCCGGATTGTGGACGATACTGTGGTTCAGAAAAATTTTGATTTTGTAAACGATATTGTCCCGAATAAAAATTTTTGTTGTTAACACCATTATTTTTGGTATTAGCTTGAAAGCTGTTTCCCCCTTTTTTTAGATATGGGTTTAGATTGCCTTCATCCAACCCAATAAATTTATTAATTTCATTCGCCATTTCCGTTAATGATCTGACCGATTGCACTGTATATGCAAATGTCCCTGATGCTAATTGTTTTATTCGCTGAATTAGCATTCCCGAAAAAATTTCTCTCATAGTGTCAACATTTTCGCTTAGTGCACTATATTCTGTTATATCATCCACGATTTCGTTTAATCTTTTACTTAATTCCGCTGTGCTATTTACTTTCAGAATCGAAATTTCTTTCGTGATCATCATTTGATTTTTTGTGGGTCTATAATGTTGCCTTAATTTAGTTTTACAACTTTCCCAATTTTCAGGTGGGTTTATTTGCAAAAAATTTTTTGCTGATCCGCCAATTTTCAAATCATAATTAACCCTGAATACTATTTCTTCCTGTCCTACATAGTCCCTTCGTACCCTGTCAACTGCTTCAATGAAAGATGACAATTTTTTTACAATTCCTTCAAAGGGAGATACATATCTTAATTCTTTTTCGACTCTTTGCCTAATTGTAAGTTGATTTATTGCTGCATTTTGTGCAGCTATTTGTGTTAAAGATGCCAAGCATCGAGTTAGCATTTCTATTTGCTCCGCCATATTTTTAATTTTAATTTTTTTTTTGCAACAAAAATTATACAACAATTGCAACTCTGTTTGGCTTGTTTCTTTTCTCGTTTGTTCGTTTCTTTTTCTAACGGTATTGTTTTTGAATTGATTGAAACATTTAGTGAGTATAATTTCTGCGTTGACTTTTTTTTTTTATAAAGAAAGTAATGGCTTCAAATAAAACTACTACTTAAATTATTAGTTGAGTATTATTTTACCTTGCTGTTGGTGCTACTGTTGTTGTTGTTGCTGTTGTTACTGTTACAGTTAACAGTGTCATTGGATTTCATTTTTAAAGGAATTTAAAATATGATTGCTTGCTTATGCATATTTCTTTATTTATGTATTTATGCATGTTAATATGTATGTATGTAGTTGAATCTGAAGATTCAACTTACATTTTAGAGGAATGAAAAATACTTAGAAAATACTTGTCTTTTTTGGTATATCGACAAGTTTGAAAGTGGTGGAGTCGTTTGACGACGCAACTCGCGCTAAGCACACTGTACACTCACATCAACTTGGAAAATTAAAACTTCCTTCCTCTCCATCGCCATCTCCACCCACTACAACCAAAAAGTTGAAAAGAACTGAAAATATTGAAAACCAAAAAAATGATTTGAGATCGCTTCAAACGTTACGTAATGATACCGGAAAAGGTAGAAACAAGAAAACAGATTATATTTATGCTGGAATCAACCTTTATACATACATATATCGCACAGAAAGTGGCACTAAAAATTTTATTTATAATATATGATGATGTATTAATATCGGGCATATCCCGATGAACATTCGCAACCTTTCAGTTATCGCTCAAAATCACAAATAGATCTACAACAGCAGTATTATGAAGCTGATTTGAATGATATAAAACTGAACACTAACTTTGATTATAAATGCCGTACTTCAAACGAGTCGTGCAATGAAAATTTGGTTGAAAAAGTAGCTCTAACTAAAAATTGTGATTGCTTACCTTCTTCTTCTTCTTTACTGGCGTGGACACCGCTTACGCGATTATAGCCGAGCCAACAAGAGCGCGCCAGTCGTTTTTTCTTTCCGCAATGTGGCGCCAATTAGAGAATCCAAGCGAGGCCAGGTCCTTCTCCACTTGGTCCTTCCACCGGAGTGGAGGTCTTCCTCTTCCTCTGCTTCCCGCGGCGGGTACTGCGTCGAATACTTTCAGAGCTGGAGTGTTTTCATCCATCCGGACAACATGACCTAGCCAGCGCAGCTTCTCATCGTTCCATCGAATGCGATATTCGCCGTGGCCAACGCGCAAAGGACCATAAATCTTTCGCAGGACTTTTCTCTCGAAAACTCGCAACGTCGACTCATCGGTTGTTGTCATCGTCCAAGCCTCTGCACCATATAGCAGGACGGGAATTATGAGCGACTTATAGAGTTTGGTTTTTGTTCGTCGAGAGGGGACTTTACTTTTCAATTGCCTACTCAGTCCGAAGTAGCACCTGTTGGCAAGAGTAATCCTGCGTTGGATTTCCAGGCTTGTTGGTGGTGTTTACGCTGGTTCCAAAATAGACGAAATTATCTACAACTTCAAAGTTATGACTGTCAACAGTGACGTGAGTGCCAAGTCGCGAGTGCGACGACTGTTTGTTTGATGACAGGAGATATTTCGTCTTGCCCTCGTTCACTGTCAGACCCATTTGCGTTGCTTCCTTGTTCAGTCTGGAGAAAGCAGAACTAACGGCGCGGGTGTTGAGACCGATGATATCAATATCATCGGCATACGCCAGCAGCTGTACACTCTTATAAAAGATTGTACCTGCTCGATTAAGTTCTGCAGCTCTAATAATTTTCTTCAGCAGCAGATTGAAAAAGTCGCACGATAGGGAGTCGCCTTGTCTGAAACCTCGTTTGGTATCGAACGGCTCGGAGAGGTCCTTCCCGATCCTGACGGAGCTTTTCGTGTTGCTCAACGTCAGTTTACACAGCCGTATTAGTTTTGCGGGGATACCAAATTCAGACATCGCGGCATAAAGGCAGCTCCTTTTCGTGCTGTCGAAAGCAGCTTTGAAATCGACGAATAGGTGGTGAGTGTCGATTCTCCTTTCACGGGTCTTTTCCAAGATTTGACGCATGGTGAATATCTGGTCGGTTGTTGATTTACCAGGTCTGAAGCCACACTGATAAGGTCCAATCAGTTTGTTGACGGTGGGCTTTAATCTTTCACACAATACTCTCGATAGAACCTTGTACGCGATGTTGAGGAGGTTTATCCCACGATAGTTGTCGCAGATTGTGGGGTCTCCTTTTTTATGGATTGGGCATAGCACACTTAAATTCCAATCGTTGGGCATGCTTTCATCCGACCATATTTTGCAAAGAAGCTGATGCATGCTCCTTATCAGTTCTTCGCCGCCGTGTTTGAATAGCTCGGCTGGCAATCCATCCGCCCCCGCCGCTTTGTTGTTCTTCAGGCGGGTAATTGCTATTCGAACTTCTTCATGGTCGGGTAATGGAACGTCTGCTCCATCGTCATCGATTGGGGAATTGGGTTCGCCTTCTCCTGGTGTTATGTGTTCACTGCCATTCAGCAGTCTGGAGAAGTGTTCCCTCCATAATCTAAGTATGCTCTGGGCATCGGTGGCTAGATCACCTTTGGGGGTTCTACAGGAATATGCTCCGGTCTTGAAACCTTCTGTAAGCCGCCGCATTTTTTCGTAGAATTTTCGAGCATTACCCCTGTCGGCCAGCTTATCAAGCTGTTCATACTCTCGCATTTCGGTCTCTTTCTTCTTCTGTCTGCAAATGCGTCTCGCTTCCCTCTTCAATTCTCGGTATCTATCCCATCCCGCACGTGTTGTGGTCGATCGTAACGTTGCGAGGTAGGCAGCCTGTTTTCTCTCCGCTGCGACACGGCACTCCTCGTCGTACCAGCTGTTCTTTTGCACTTTCCGAAAACCAATGGTTTCGGTTGCAGCTGTACGTAAGGAGTTTGAAATGCCGTCCCACAGTTCCCTTATACCGAGTTGTTGACGAGTGCTCTCAGAGAGCAGGAGTGCAAGCCGAGTAGAAAATCTTTCGGCTGTCTGTTGTGATTGCAGCTTCTCGACGTCGAACCTTCCTTGTGTTTGTTGGCGTGCGTTTTTTGCTGCACAGAGGCGGGTGCAACAATATAGTGGTAGATGTAAGGACCTCGGAGCGCACGCACATCTAAAACACTGGAGATGTGTCTTCCGTCTATCACAACATGATCGATCTGGTTGGTGGTTTTTCGATCCGGAGACAGACAGGTAGCTTGATGTATCTTCTTATGCTGGAATCTAGTACTACAGATAACCATATTTCGGGCCCCGGCGAAGTCGATCAGCCTCAACCAATTTGGGGATGTTTCCTCGTGGAGGCTGAATTTACCGACCGTAGTGCCAAAGATACCTTCTTTGCCCACCCTGGCGTTGAAGTCGCCAAGCACGATTTTGACATTGTGGCGGGGGCATCTCTCATAAGTGCGCTCCAAGCACTCATAAAAAGCATCTTTGGTCACATCGTCCTTCTCTTCCGTCGGGGCGTGGGCGCAAATCAGCGATATGTTGAAGAACCTCGCTTTCATGCGGATTGTGGCTAGACGTTCATTCTCCGGAGTGAATGATAGTACTCGGCGACGGAGTCTCTCTCCCACCACGAATCCAACACCAAACTTGCGCTCCTTTATATGGCCACTGTAGTAAATGTCACAAGGACCTACTCGTTTCTGTCCTTGTCCCGTCCATCGCATTTCTTGGACGGCGGTGATGTCAGCCTTTATCTTTACGAGGACATCTACCAGCTGGGCAGCGGCACCTTCCCAATTAAGAGACCGGACATTCCAGGTGCATGCCCTCAAATCATAGTCCTTATTTCGTTTGCCATGGTCGTCATAAAAAGGGGGGTCTCTCGTCCGAGGCTGTTTGTTGTTTCTCATTGGGGGTGTTTTTTTACGTGGTGGGTCCTAAACCCAGCGCACAACCCTATGCAGGGGATGTTTCGCCTTCTCACTTTAGCTCGCCTTCAAACGGATTTCTTAGGCTACCCAGAGGATACTTGGTCAAAGACCGGAAGTCGTGAGCTGCTTGAGTCATATGTAAAAGAATCGTTTCTGGCCACTCCGAAGTGAATGGCGATCAGAGAACTTTCCTCACTTGCGTGAACTTCTACACATGACTCCATCATCCCTACACATGACTCCATCCTCTCTTTCTTACCAGCGTTTGAAAAACTACGCTACTCCCGTATCATTTCTTTTTACTCTAGCTACCGCTCTCACTGTGGGATTTTTGAGAGCGGTAGCGATAGCATAGCAATAATTCTAGAAATTTTGCTGCTACGGAGTAGTAAATGAGAACCCTGTTGCTTACAAAAAGAGTTAAAGAGTACATTAAACAATCATTTGAAGCCGTCTAGAAAAAATAAACGCCTATTACATACATACATACTGTATACGTATATTGCAAGAAGTATCCAATATTCCATCTGCTAAAGCAAATCAAGTGCTTTCTTCGCGAAATTTGAATAAGTGTTAAAAATGGTGTAAAGCATACATCCGAAGCTTTAATCTTACTCGACTTTAAACCGAAACAATCAAATTTAAATTATGCCGTACAATTGCAGCAACAACTACATCCGATGACGACGAACACAGTTATCACGAATATAATGACGAGAATGATGATGAAAAAAATTTGTGCCGCCTTTTAGAGAACGATCTAAATTTACGTAAGGGATTCGATTTGCTGCATAATTTAAGAAGAAATATATGGTATAAATAAGGGAATTATTAAGTGGAGATATAAATCAGGGAATCGTTGTAATTATTAAGTGGAGATGTTATCATATACACCATTCAATGTACTTTTTAATTTCAACTCATTCCTCTGCAAATTATAAAAACAGTGTTCGCAGAAAAAAGTCCCAGTTTTTGCTTCTACGTAAACAGGTTTCTTGCAGTTGCACTTTTCTTAAGAAATTATTGGTATATTTATGTGCACAAGTTCAATGTGCAAATACGTCTAAGTAAATAGTTTTCAACATTTTTATTTTAATTCAGTGAAAGGAAAAAATGATTTGATAATTATTTGCAACGTTATTTGTAATTAAAAAGGTAGACATTACATATTTACTTCCTCTTCATTATACACCATAAACTTTCATTACCATTAAATATTAGATAAATGTATATTCATTTGCTAGATATGGTGTATTATACTAATTGTGAAACGTACTAAACCGGCGGTGACAGTGTGAAAAATATTTCCAGATGTATGCCACACACTTCTGGCGACTATTATTGTGTCCTGTTGATTGTCATCGCAAATGCACTTTTCACTGGATACTGAATACGTTCGAACTAAAATGGCAAATCGTTGGAACTCAAAGGAATTCCTAGAATCAAGCAATCTGCCTCTTGTATATAAATTACGGCTATCATTACAAAGAGGGGGCTATGGGCCCCAATGTCCGGCGTCGAGCGAGCGAGACGGTTTCGGGAACGTTGCAAAGCTGCTTCTGCCGACCTCGCGAGTACCTCTACCACTGGAATACCTATACTTATGGACATACCGAATGAACAGCCCTCGATATATCTATTGGATCTGGCACGGAACTGAGAGATGTCAATATCAGTAGAAGTGAAGCAAAGCAAAATCATTGGCGTTCAGCGGACAAACGCTTCAAAACGATATTTGAAGCCAATCCGTTTGGTTTTTCTCGCAGGGTTTGTGATCGACTTTGCTTCGAAAGAGACTTAAAGAAAGTGAAACATCGCAACATTTCTTTCCTTCAAACAAAATTACCCGAATATACGACGATTTTGTTTTTAATGTCAACATAAAAAAGAAACTTATTCATAAATCGAATTACTTGAGTGGTTTCGTACGTAGATCAGTTATCAAGGCCTGGCTGCGTTATTTGGTAAACCAACCGCTGTACAAACACTATGACATAAAGATCGAATGGAGTGTGTTTGACAAAGATATGGAGGACTATATCGGGCTCGAATTTCAGATTGAGTCTGTCGACCCCACCTTTGAACCAGAATCTGAAATCCCGCTGGCTCGACAACAAACTTTGCTATGGAATAAGGAACAATGTTTATATATTGCTCCGGGACAGAACTCATCTCCGATAATAATAAGTAATTTATGTTTCTATTATGTACCTGTTAGTTTTTATTAAAATACTTAAAACAGCGCCAATCTTGTTTTCATTTCAATCTTTTACTTTAAAAGCGATTCGCTAACATAGACGTTTCACGTTAAAACTAACGGCCGTGTGCCCCGGCACAGCCCCACCCGATTTTTTTAATGTTGGGATTATCAGAGCTAACTCTGATTTTGTGTTTTATACCTTTATGTGGAATATTGGAAAATTGTGACTCTAGTGGTTGTCGTACGACGTGCCGGCCATTATTTAATCGAGTAGTTGTGGCTTTAGAGAAGTTCTCCCAATACTGATCTTCTTAAATTGTGTTTGTTATGGGGGGAAGTTTCCTTAATCTTTGAAATTTCCTTAATTGTGAATTAAAGTATTTGTCCTCAACTGGAGTTGGTATGTTGGGTACTGGTTCTGTAACTAGTCCACTTTGTGTTTCGCTGTGCAGTGTTTCAGCATTTTGTGCCTTTGAGCAACATGATGTTTCTTGGCAATTTTTAGAATTGGGGATTTCGGGATTTGCTTTTGCAATTAAACCCTTGGTTCTATTTGTGTAAGCGCTTCTTTGGAGTAAGATTGGATATCTGCTGTAATGAAGCATTGAATTGTGTCTATTGTGACAATATAAGCAATTAAATTTGTGAGCGTTGGACAAGCAGTTTGCACAGAGTCCTTTTGATCTGACAAAGTTGTTCCTTTCGTTAATATTTAATTTTTTTAAACTTCTCGCAAATTTGAAGCTTATGCCCTCTTGTGCATAGTTCGCATGACGTAAATTTTCTCTGCATCAGTGTGTGTTCTTACAAATTTTGTTTGATTTGTTTTTGCTTCTAGCTTGGGGTCTATTGAAGCTTATATTGAGGTCGTGTTAAATTTTTTTGTTCTGACTATTTTTTCTTCTACTCTTTCCGCAATTTCATATTTGGTAGTCAGGAAATCTTTTATTTGTTTTCACGTTGGACATCTTCTTCTTAAAGCGATTGCTCCCACAAAAGTAACGAATTTTCTGGCAATGCTGCAGTACATATGTTAAACAGAATAGGGTCCCAATTGTCTGTGGGAATATTTAGTGTCGATAGAACCGACAAACAATTTGAAACAGTGGATTCTAGTTTGATGAATTCTATACTGGTTTCTTTCTTTATTTTTTGGCAAGTTCATTAGTGTCGTTATTTTTTTATCGACCAGTATTCTTTCGTTTTCGTATCTAGCTTTTGGAGCTTCCCAAGTCAAATTGAAATTATCGTCATTAAGAGCGAACTGTTTTACTATTATGCCTGCTTGACCTTTGGTTTTGTATCTAAGGCGATACATTTTTTGTGCTTTTGATGGTTGCGGATGGTTGATGTAAACAGCTGTAAACATGTCCCGGAAGGACGGCCATTCTTCATAACATCCATAAAATGTTTCTGTGTCACATGCGGGCACCTCAAGTTGGATGCCTGAACTTGCCTCTTGATATTGTTGCATTTGTGGCAGCTCTACTCTCGGATGTGGAGTAGGTGCAATTGCTTTTACTAGCTTTAATTGATCGGAGATCATAGTTTTCGTTTCTTCATATTGGTCTAAGCAGTTTTCGTAAATATCGTAAGTCGATGATTTAAAATTTTGTGGTAGATCTGAATTGTCAGAATCTACTATGGCGTCATGAGCCGCTTGAAGGCGACTCCAAAAATTTTTAAAATTTTAGGTTTTTATTTCTAACGATTCCGAGTTATTATAAACCATTTTTGATATATTGTGTATTAAAATATTTCTCAAAACGAATTAAATATTTCTCAGAGTAAACTGATTTATGGTATCTATATGAAGCATTGTATAAACCTACAAGTAACCAATCCTTCATTTTACACTAACACATACGCAAAAATATACTACAATTTAGGCACTTGGTACGGGTTGCCCCCAAATATTCTACTACTAAAACGTTCAAATGCCTCAAATCTGATATAGTGTGTTGCCGTGTTAGGTTTTAAAATTTATAACTTTAACAATATTTTTATTAAATATTCAAATATTTTTCAATTATTTAAATTCCTAAATATTAAATTTAATCAGTTTTGTCCAAAATATTAATTATTGTATCAATATATTATTGTTTCCAATTTTATAAAAAAATATTTATATAATATTTGTGTAAAACTATGTATTTCGTGCAACGGAGTAATGTGTCAAATCATTTCAACGGACATTTTTCTAAGCTTAAGAAGCTCACAAAAATTGCAATAGTAATTTTAAGTTTGGTTTATAAAGGAAATTAAAACATTTTTCAAAGAGATATTCGGCGTATGTAAGTATAGTAACATTAATTAATTAATTAATTTGTTAATATTTGTTGTTTGATTTCGTATAGGATGTTTTGTTTCAAAAATATTCTTGAAAGTTTTCATTAATGTTTTTCGTTACAAATACATTTTCACAAAAATGTTGATCGACTACATTCTTTTAATTACATCTCTGTGCCTAAAAAAGGCAGATTTCGATCAGGTGATCTCAGCTGTGAAAAATTCTTGGAAAACTGTTGATTCTTTTGTTACTTGTAGGGTTATACAATGATATGAAGCGACAAAGTATACAAAATTATATACTCTTTTATGTAAATAATAGAGATGAGCGATATTGTGATTTTGCGATATCTGTGATTTCAGTGATTGCTATTTTTAAATCACTGTGATTTTATATTGCTATTGCGATCGCAACTAAGTCGACGTTCAAACGTCGTTGTTGTTGTTGTAGCGGCAGATTCTGCCAATTTGACACTGTTTGGCCGAATAAAAGTCCGGGTCTGTTCCACTTACGTAGACCCGACTGTCGTGGGAACGACGGAAACATTTTGTCGTTATTGGCGGCAAATTCTCTTTTGGCTCCTGTAACTCGAGTCAAGTTTTTCCGCCTTTCTTTTCACTACATTTTCGCAAATGTTGGAGCGGTTCGGCTACCTGACACTTAGAGCGTATTGCATAGTTCATTTGTATGTTGGTATGATGGTTTCACACATTTCTAAGAAGGAATTACCATTAGTGTGGTTGGTAATTTGTTTGTTAAGAATACCCGCTTTTAATATTTTAAAGACCAAATAATTAACGGGAGTTTCCTAATCTTTGGGAAAATATTAAAAACCCGAATTTTTTATTCCATAATTTTTTCTGAAATTAATTAGTTACAATTCTTGTTTTCATCACAAAAAGCTTACAAATTTGGTTTTAACAATAAGTAAAATTACAAATTTTATTAAAACAAATTAAAATATTCCATTTTGATTATATTTCATCTACCACTTCAAACATCTGCTATACTTCATTTCTTTTCCTTGATACATTTCCTGTCATTATTAAAAACTTCAAACCGCTATGACGAAAAATAGCATATACGATATATACAATACCCTGAAGAAAGTTGTTACTTTTCTGCTATTTGCTCTTGTGATCGTAATTCACAGGTTCGAACTGCTATCGTAAATCACAGGTTCGAACTGTGATCGCAATTCACAGGTTCGAACTGCGATCACAGTTTCGAACTGCGATCACAGTTTCGAACTGCGATCACAGGTTCGAACTGCGATCACAGTTTCGAACTGCGATCACAGTTTCGAACTGCGATCGCAATCGCAGTACATAGAAGCGAACTGCTATTTATAAAATGTGATCGCAGTTGCGATTTGCGATTTTTCAATCACAGTGAAAAAATCACCGGTAGTGAAATATCGCTCATCACTAGTAAATAAGAGTTTGTTTTATTTATTTATTTATTTATTTACAAGAGTAATAATTATAAATAATTATTCCACTTAAGAACTAAAGCACTGGCTGCCAAGGCCTTCGGCTTGTATAAGAGTTTGTTATTTCGGATATCGCTTTGTATTTACTTGCGATATATATTATTTTTATTTATATTTTGTTTTGACTATATATTTCAATTGTTAATTGTTATTAAAAAATCTCGCTTTTTATTTATTAATATTTTTGATGTCCGAATGTTTTGTATTTAGGTACGCCCTAATACGTGGACTTGTATGTACATATGTACGTATGTAGGTACTTACGTTTTGTGCAATTGAGAGCTCGTTGAAGAGATCGATTAGGGTGTATAGAATTGGTTTTAGTATGAATATTATTGTTGTAAAGCGACATGCATATATGTATGTATGTCTGTATAAAAATTTATGTGTCATTAATTTATTTGCTTTCTTTTCGTGTTATATTTTCGATTTGCCTTTTAACTCCTTGACGTTTTTCCACGAGTCTGACTCGTGGTACAATTTCTGTGCCTAACATGATTATCACGAGTCTGGCTCGTGGTACGTAGAAGTGTACATTTGATGAAAAGAGAATTTAAATTTTCCCGTTATTTTCAGCTAATAATGTAAAAAAAACAAAACATTGTTGCAGTTGAGTGCATTATCTACTGTGTAATTATCCATATTTTTTGTTACGCATTAAAATTAAATCGTATTATTTTATATTTTGTAAATTTGTAAAACAAACGTGCGACAGTTCGTAAGCATCAAAACTGGTTTGTGTAGTGCAAGTTGTGTGCGAACAGTTGGAAGCGAATTTCGTTGCGCTAATTAATACGTCAAGGGATTAAGACTCCTGCCTGTTGCTTAATTAAGCATAAGGGGTATGTCGAAAAGTATTAAAAATAAATACTTGAACTAGTATTAATTTTTACGTATTTTAGATATATAGATGTGTTTTAAAACACGTATGTAAATATAGAAGGCAGAGAATTTTTATTTACTAGTTATATGTCTGACAGAATCGCAAAATAAAGACGTAACAGTTTGGTATATTAAATTTTTAAACCGTTTGATTTTTCTTTTTTAATTATTATTAAAGTTTTTGTGCTAGAAAACTGCAATCTTTAACATACATAAATGCATCATGAAATAAATGAAAAGCAAACGATACGACTCACTTTATCCTTCATCAAGAGTTTTGGAGGGGATAATATACTTCTGTGCGAGTGTGTCTGTGGGTATTCGGGCCTTTAACGCCAATTCCTTATCCTCCGCTTCCAGTTGACTGTCCCTGGTTTTAGTGTATTTGTTCTTTACTTATTCTAGTTTGTTTTAATTTCGCGCCCGTTTAATTTGATTTGATTTCCATTCGCGCCCGGTTGATGGTTTAGTTTGTTAAACCGTTTGTATTTTCTGTTTTTGGTACGAAATTTAAATATCTTCCTTGGAAAATATGTTTTTATTTTTCTGCACACTTTTGCATTGGTGTTTTTTTTGTTTTTGTAACACTAGTTTTTACTAAATTGTTTTTATCATCACAATTTTTGTTGGTATGTACATATGTATATACATATAACTATATTTTTTTTATTTCTTTTATGTACTTTTGAATCTCAATGCACTTTTCTTTTCTTTGTTCGCCACTGTATTTCACCGCACTGCACTGATTTTTGTTTTGTTTTATTTCGTGGCTTGCGTTGTCTTGTTAATATATTTTCTTGATAAAACCAATAGTGCCATTCGGAATGGCTCGAAGGACGATGATTAAATTAATATACATTTTATTGAGAGCATACGCCATGCTTTAGTTAAAAAGAAGATGTCTGTATATACTCTGTTTCCTTTGTAACAATTTTATTTAGAACAATAAATTGATATTTTACACAGTTACTAAATATTTTATAAAGTTATTAAACTAAACATCGGCGGGAATCCAATGACGTAGATGATTTGACGGTTTTGGCGATCGAGTTGGCTCGGATCAGGATATTAGCGAATTTTATACTCATATGAGAAGGTTGATGTTCGAAAAAGGTCAGCGCGAAGGTCAACGATTATATTCCAAAAGAGAAGCGACTGTTTGTAACGATTTGTGTATAATGAATTTCTGCTTTTCCGTTGTTCATCCTTTTTGATGAGTGGGTGGGTGTACAGATGTAGTGAGGTGTGTTGTAGAGTCATCAGCTGTGGTGAATTAGGATACTCCAGTTTTACCGAGTAGAGTGGGTGGATGCTCAACTCATTTAAACACAAATAATTGAAAGACAAACCAAAAAAAAATTGAAAACAAATTTTGTGTGAAAACACTTTTTGAAATTGTCCAATTTTCCGACTTTTCTTTATGAAAAGAATAAGATTTTTTATTTCTAAACCTTCCCCGATCCACAACGAACAACCTCTGAAAATTTCATCAAGATTGGTGAAGCCGTTCTCGAGCCTTAGCGTTACTAACAAACAAACATTCAAAAAACTTCAACGAACATTTAAAAATAGAATTGGCCTAATTGGTCCAGGCGTTGTTATAGATGTAGATTTGATTTTAATTCGGAGATTAAGTGAAAAAATGGCAAGAATAAGTATTTTCCTATATAAGTTAAGCCACAATAGACCAGCGGGCACCCTCGTAATCATTTCTGTTCTTCACTAACACCTAACAGCATCGCCAACACTTGCAAAGCAAGAGTAAGTTGATTGCTGGGAGAGCGATCTGTCTGTATGACAACGTAGAGCCAACAAGTAACTTTATTCTTAAGCTAATAATGAAGTTTAACATTTGCGGTTAACAAGTGAGAGAGTTCTTTGACTGGTATGTTGAGCAGAGTCGGATAACGTAACTTCTGAGTTACTCTGGAAGAGCAAGGAACGATCACCTGATTCTTATTGGAATTGAATAAGTAACTACAGTTGCGAATAACGCAGGAGACTGAGGAAGCGGTATGACCATTCTTGTTGGAGGTTTTTCTAATCAGAATAGCGTTGTAATTGGATCACGAAGGTCGTACTACGAAAAGTACTTAGCGACATCAGTATATGTAATTAATAAATTAAATTAATATTAATAAAAAGTTTAAGACTTTTATTCACTGGCGCCCAACGTGGGGCACGGGAAGTTAAAAATAATTGAAATTAGTGTTCTCGTCGGAGGGACACATCCAGGAGCTTGTTAAATCAGACTGATCGCGGCAAACTTAAATAAAATAATAGCTTCTGACCTTTGCTGACATTGGAAAAAGGGACTTTGGAGAATCACCAGGCAATGGTGGTTAATTAATCAACACGTCTACCAACTATATTGAAGAACAAAACTTAAACAACGGAAATTATCACTACATATTTTGTGCTACTGTAAATAAAATCGGTGGAGTACAGCACTTTAACCTGAGATCGAACGGTGTAACCTTGGTTGATATCTAAAGGGCATATTAACTACTCATATAAAAAACCACATTTAACTGAATAAAAAAAAAAAAGGAGATTAAATATGTAAGTGATATGCTCAGTTATTTTACGAAATACTAAAATAATTCAAAAAATCATTAGCCTATTTCAATACATATATTTGTGAATTTTTGGTGAATCTTCTCCCTTCTTGAACTGTTTTCCTAGTTATTTTTCTATTAAGCCTGTTAAGAATTCGCTTATACAAAGGAAACCCTTTTGAAACCGCGTGTTATATTTGAAGTTTATATGCGACCTTGAATTAGCTAACCTTTTTGATACGCTAGTTTTAGAAGGCGAAAGCGAAGTAAGTATGAACTCTAATGAGTTGACGGCTATAGTTACTGCAGCGATGTCGACTGCACTAAAATCACAAAAAGAAGATTTTGATGCAAAAGTAGAACAAATCACAAAAAAGTTTGCTACTACATTATCTGAAAACGTAGAACCATTTGAATAGGTTAGAATTGTAGGAAATGTCCCATGTGACGAAACCCTTGACCTTGCCAAATCGTTGCCCGAATTTGACGGCAAACAAGAGCATTATGTTTCATGGAGGCAGGCTGCGCACACGGCCTACAAACTCTATGAGAGGTATGAAGGAAGCGCAAAGCACTACCAAGCGGTGGCAATAATTCGAAACAAAATTAGGGGTCCGGCAGACAATGTTCTAGCTTTCTTTAACACTGTGCTAAATTTCAAGGCCATTATAGCTAGGCTAGATTTTACCTATGCAGATAAGCGACCTATTTATTTGATTGAGCAGGAGCTTAGTACTTTAAGGCAGGGGAATCTTACGGTTATACAATTTTATGATGAAGTGGAGAGAAAGCTCACACTTCTTACTAATAAATCCATAATGACCTACGAGGGCACTTTAGCGAACTCCATAAATGAAAAACACAGAACGGATGCGTTACGCGTCTTTATTTCTGGCCTCAGAAAACCCCTTTGTGACATTTTATTTTCTTCAAGGCATACTGACTTGCCGTCTGCTTTGGCCCTTGCCCAGGAGCTAGAAGCGAATCATGAACGCTACACCTTCGCGACATTTTTTTCGAAGCGTTTTGATGATAATAGCAGGAACCAACCTTCTGACAGAAGGTCTCTTGAAAATAACAATAGTCAGTTGGAATATTTGAATACCCATAAGAATCCACATTTCCAACATAATTACAATAGGCAACAAAAACGTAGTTTTACTCAAAACGGTACGCAGGAAAGACCTGAACCAATGGAAATAGATCCGTCAACGTCTCGCTTTCGTCGTCCATCAAACTTTGAGCTCAAAAATTCGCCGAACGATACTTTAGATCAAACCAAAGCCAATCATTTTCAAGGGTCTAGGCAAAGACACTTTCCCCAAAATACTGGTAACCTAGGACAACAACCTAAGCGTCGCTCTGATTTTGAAAGGAATACCGGGCCTAAAATTCAAAGAATTAACCATATTACCCGAGATAGGGCCGAAAAATTTTCTTACGATGACTTGGTAAAGAGCAAAGTTGAAGATATTGAGGACGAGATAAATTTTTTAGGGAAAGGTCACTGCTGCCTTGGGTTAGCAGAACAATAGGAGATGAGAAAAGAATTATAAAAATGTTAATAGATACAGGGGCTTCAAAAAGTTATATAAGGCCCTTTAAGGAGCTAAAAGGAATCGTACCTTTAGCCAAACCATTTTTAGTTAAGTCAATTCATGGTGAAACTAAAGTAAGTGAAAAATGTAAAGTACATTTATTTGGAATAAATTCTGATTTTGTTATTTTGCCAACATTAATCAATTTTGATGCGATAATTGGGCTTGACTTACTCACGCAGGTTAATGCCATTGTGGACCTGAAAAAAGGTATTGTTTCCCACGACTTTGGGATAGAAAAGTTATTATTTAGTGAATGTGAAAACATAAATATTATACAAATTAAACATGAAAGCGTACCCCTCGCAGTGAAAGATGAGTTTTTAAAAATGATACGTAAACGATCAAATGCGTTTGCTGATCCAAATGAGTCTTTACCATATAACACTAATATAGTCGCAACCATTCGTACAAAATGTGAAGAGCCCATATACTCTAGGTTATACCCTTATCCACGAGGCGTAGCAGATTTTTCGGAAAATGAAATAAAAGAACTTTTGCATAATGGCATTATTAGACCCTCTAGATCTCCCTATAATAATCCAATTTGGGTGGTAGACAAGAAAGGCTTCGATGAGTTAGGGAACAGGAAAAAACGCCTGGTGGTAGACTTCCGAAAGTTAAATGAAGTTACCATCGATGACAAGTATCCAATACCTAATGTAACGTCGATCTTGTCTAACATAGGTCAGTCGCAATACTTTTCAACACTTGACTTAAAATCGGGCTTTCACCAGATCGAACTCGCAGAGCGAGACAGGGAGAAAACAGCGTTTTCCGTAAGCAATGGCAAATATGAATTTTGCAGACTGCCATTCGGTTTAAAAAACGCTCCTAGCATATTTCAGAGGGCCATAGACGACATACTAAGGGAACGAATAGGCAAAAGCTGTTATGTTTACGTAGACGACGTAATAGTATTTTCGCAAACAAAAGAGCAACATATTGAGGACGTAAACTGGGTTTTAAAGAGCCTATATGATGCCAATATGAGGGTATCAGTAAAAAAGTCTCATTTCTTTAAAAACGAAATCGAGTATCTCGGGTTTATCGTTTCAAGAGGAGGTATTAAAACGTGCCCAGACAAGGTACATACAATGCTGAACTTCCCAGCCCCCGAAAATTTATACTCTCTTAGATCATTTTTGGGACTGGCAAGCTATTATAGATGTTTCATAAAAGACTTTGCCAGCATAGCCAAACCTTTGACCGACATTCTAAAAGGTGAGAATGGAAAAGTCAGCGCTAATCAGTCGAAGAAAGTAAAAGTAACATTAGATTCAAGGCAATAAAAAGCTTTTGATACTTTGAAAAGTATTTTAATATCCGAAGATGTAATGCTCGCCTACCCTGATTTCAAAAAACCTTTTGATTTGACAACCGATGCCTCTAACCATGGCCTGGGTGCTGTTTTGTCTCAGGATGGCCGGCCAATCACCATGATATCTAGGACCTTGAAAGGTAATGAGCTTAATTTTGCAACAAACGAAAGGGAGCTCCTGGCCATAGTATTGGCACTAAAAAATCTCAGAAACTATCTCTATGGTATAAAGCACTTGAACATATTCACAGACCACCAACCACTAACATTTGCAGTTTCCGATAGAAACCCGAATGCAAAACTCAAGCGTTGGAGGGCATTTATTGATGAGCATAACGCAAAATTGCACTACAAACCGGGAAAGGAGAACAATGTCGCAGATGCTTTGTCGCGACAGCAGGTTAACTTGGTGGAACAGGACTCGAATTCCGATTGTGCAACAATTCATAGTGAACGGTCTTTGACATATACCATACAGGCAGTTGAAAAACCCATAAATTCTTTCAAAAACCAGATTATTATTGAAGAAGCTGAGAACCCATCTAAACGAACTTTTATTGTATTTGGAAATAGGACAAGACATGTTATTCATTTACGTGACAAAAACACTCTGTTAGGAACTGTTCAAGACCTTGTAAACACAAACGTAGTGAATGCAATTCATTGCAGCTTGCCTATTCTAGCCCATATACAACATGATCTTGTACAATTATTTCCAAATACCAAGTTTAAATATGCTAAGAAATTTGTGACCGATATCTTTGATTCAAATGATCAGATGGAAATAATAATAACAGAACATAATCGCGCTCACCGCGCAGTACAAGAAAATGTAAAACAAATTTTAAACGATTACTTTTTTCCAAAACTGGCAAAGAAAGCAAAAGAAGCGGTAGGAAATTGCAAAATCTGTTCAAAATCAAAATATAATAGACATCATCAACGGCATAAAATAACTGAAACACCAATCCCCTCATATTTAGGGGAAATATTGCACATTGATATATTCTCAACAGATTCAAAAATTTTTTTAACATGTTTGGGCAAATTTTCTAAATTTGCTGTTGTGCAAACTATACAATCTAGAACTATTGTGGATATTAAGCCCCAGCTCATGCAACTTTTGAACATATTCCCTAATGCTAAGACCATTTATTGTGATAATGAGAAGTCATTTAATTCCAATACTGTCACATATCTCCTTGCCAACACTTTTGGTATTGAAATTGTTAATGCTCCACCTCTGCACAGTGCATCTAACGGGCAGGTGGAACGGTTCCACAGCACATTGATAGAGATTGCTAGATGCATTAAATTGGAAAGGGGCATTGAGGACACGCGGGATTTAATTTTGTTGGCGACTATCGAATACAATAAAACAATTCATTCGGTAACCAACCAAAGGCCAATAGATATATTTCGACCTATGAATGAAAATACAAATGTAAGCACGGAAATACCGGCACGATTAAAGCGTGGACAGCAATTAGAGCTAAATACTCATAACAAAAAAAGAATAGAACGTAAATTTCATCCAGGCGAAAAGGTACTGGTAAAAAGAAACACCAGACTTGGTAATAAATTAACCCCCCTTTACGCTGAACAGATAATAGAAGGAGACTTGGGAACTACAGTTCTTATTAAAGGGAGGGTGGTTCACAAAGATAATTTGAAATAGGTATAAACCTTACCTCAATCAAAAAACACAAAATTTGTCTTTATTGTAAAATTATTAAGATAAGTGTGCTTTATCCGGTCTAAAGCCACAAAGTAAAATTAAAATCAACGGTACAAAGCTGAGCATTTCACATTCTTGTTTTCATTTTAAAATCATTTAGTATTTCATTGAAAAGAGTTTAATACATATTTGGTACTCAACAATTCTGTTATTCAACAAATAGTGTAAGGTATATGTAATCTAGTAAGTAAGGAAAATTGTATGAAACCTCTACCGCTTACTCCACTCACTTATGATTTAAAGCAATGTACTCAATGCATACGGGTATATCATTAAGAGATCTCACGGCGTGACGTAGGAAACTTTGTTAGCTCTGCATCCAGTTTTATTGGCCACATTGAGCTGCTACTCCCTCATACGCATTGGAGGCAATATGTCCTATCAGATTTTTTAAATTTTTGCAACACAATTAAACTATGTCGCAATAAATACATTACTTGTAAACACAAATCAACACACAAGATATCCAGGACCGAGGACGTCCCTCTTTAAGAAGGGGAGGAGTTAAGCCACAATAGTCCAGCGGGCACCCTCGTAATCATTTCTGTTCTTCACTAACACCTAACAGCATCGCCAACACTTGCAAAGCAAGAGTAAAGTGCCCTGGAGACGATCAAATAATTGCGTCAAACAGTGCATATGTGTTAGTGATGTTCAATCGTGTGTTGCCCGCAAACGTTCAAATTAACACGTCAAACATCAGTTTATTTTTGATCTTGTAGCGAACGGTCGTCATGTCATCGTCGGATGATGATTATCTTTTATTGGCATGTGCTGCAATTCTTATGAAGAAAAAAAATGAAAAATTTTATTATTTTAATTTATTTGATTTGTTTTGATTTTATTTTATTTTAGTTTATTTATTTTATTTTATTTTATTTTATTTATTTTATTTTATTTGATTTTACTTTAATTATTTTATTATTGTAATTTATTTGATTTGATTTTATTTATTTATTTTATTTTATTTGATTTTACTTTAATTATTTTATTATTGTAATTTATTTGATTTGATTTTATTTATTTTAAAATTTTACGCTTATTTCACTTAACTTTTTTCTTCTTCACTTCACTCTTTTTCGCTTCACTTCACTTTTCCGCAAGTATGTATGTCCTCTTCGCTTGAAGTCTTCACTGCAAATGAGTCATGCTTGTCAAACATGAGTGGAGACGATCAAATTATCGTCCGTCAAATAGAAATATCAAAAATTTTTGATTTTCATCAAACAGAGCCGACAACAAGTCGGTGTAGCGTACGTGTAGCCGACGAGAGCCGACGACACCAACACAATTAAAGTGTTTGACGCAATTATTTGATCGTCTCCAGGGCACTTAAGTTGATTGCTGGGAGAGCGATCTGTCTGTATGACAACGTAGAGCCAACAAGTAACTTTATTCTTAAGCTAATAATGAAGTTTAACATTTGCGGTTAACAAGTGAGAGAGTTCTTTGACTGGTATGTTGAGCAGAGTCGGATAACGTAACTTCTGAGTTACTCTGGAAGAGCAAGGAACGATCAAGTCTCTATCCCTTCCTGCAGTTTGTGAATATGGTCGCTGTGTTGAGTTCCGAGCAGCGAGGAAGCGAGAAAGGTCTGAGAGATAGGCGTTTTAGCACATGCTAACAATTTCTTTGCCCGACGTCATTACCGTGCGGTCATCAGCGTATGAGGTAGAAGTTAAACAATAACACCACCCTGTGGAGCCCTTGTTTAATTCTTCTCAGTTTTGAGTTTTTACCTCGAAATAGTACGGATGATTGACGACCGCTCAAGTAGTTCATAGTCCTCCATCAGTCCTCAAGTAGCGTTGTGTGATTGACTGAGTCAAAGGCTTTTGACAAATCAAACTCTACGAGGATCATTCTCTCGCAGGGTGGCTTCTGATTAAGGTCAAGAACTATCTGGGCATTTATGATATGACTTTAAGTGCTATGGTGGTACTGTGCACTTTTCGGAATCCATGCTAGGCTCAGGTGGTGTGTGTGAAGGTGGAGAGCACCAAGACCTTAAGTGTCTTCACTACTGGTGAGAAGAGAGTTATCGGACAATAGAACTTAATTATGTTGGCGGGTTTCTCAGGTTTCAGTAGTGGCCCACTCTTCCGATTTTCCGCACATTGTGTATTTGAAGAGTTGTCAGCGACAGGTTGAGAGCCTTGGTGAGGTAGTTTACTCCCGTCGATGACCAATGGATTTGGACGATTCCGCTTTGTTGATAACACTCTGAACATCCTCATCGATGATTTAAGTGGTTCGCAGTTGTTTAGCATTTGGCGCAGCCATTGGGTAACACATCGTTTGGCTTTGTCTACCGAAGGGTGCAGTGTAAATTGCCGGCTAAAACAGCTCGCGAGTTACCACTAAAACTTCTGTTGACTTTTTAATTGATAAACTAAACAAAATTTCGATTCGGTTCTTCTTGCTCGGTTTATTTACAATTTCAATTATTTCGATCACTTCCTTTATTTGCCAAGCTTGTTTACATTCACTTTTTATTGTGCCCTATTAATGGTTTGTATGTATGTTGGCTTTGGAATTAAAGCAACATCGTATGTTGGTAGAGTTGTTTCTTTCTCCTTAATTTGAAAATTTTCCCGATACTTTGTTTTTAATATTCCATACTTTGACCATTTACACCGAGGTTTGAAATAACAAAACTATTGCTATAGAAAATTGAGTATGATTTATTTCGTGATATTTTAATTCTTTGTATTTTTTAATATTTTCAATTATTTAATACTATTTCGTCGAATGTTATGCTGTACCTAATGGAAACCTTTAGCTAGATGAAGGGTTGTAAAATATTCTCAATATTTGGGATAGGAAATTTGTCGTTTAGAGTGATTTTATTAGGTTTCCTATAATCGATTACAATACGCCACCTTTTCTTGCCTGAATTGTCCGTTTTTTTGGGACACTCCATAGAGGCGATTTGTATGTAGACGTACTTAAACAATAATAATTTGAGTCAACATATCATCAATTTGATTGTTGATTTCCTCTTCATGAATCTTCAGATACCTACATATATATTTTGGAATATACAGGATTATTCGTTGTGGTGATAGTTTCATGTTATACTTCGTAGGCATGTACTTCATTTTGTTATGTTACTTGCATTTTTGTAGGTACAAGCATTTAAAAAAGTTTATTTTATTTTTATTTATTTCTAAATGCCTTTCTTCCAAGTCGATTATTGGGCCTAATTTTCTTAAGATATTTAGGCCTATAAGTCTTTGGAAGTTTTTATTTGTAAATGTGGTGTGTTTCCAAGCCATTAAATTTCTGTTATTTAATTCCTTTGGTATTTTCGAAATAACCCAATACTTACTCTGTGTAACTCTGCCTGTGTAATGTATTAAATTTAATATGTTTCTGTAATTTAAATTTTTTGTAATTCGGACGTGCCAGGAGTGATGTCGTCGATAAAACATATTAATTTATGCTTGCCTATGGTTAATTCAGCAAACGGAATATTTCCCTGTCTGTGGCCAATAGAAAATTTACTTTACGCCTGAAGGTAGTCCGCTTCCATAGATTCATAACGTGTGGACTGTGTATTTCTGTTTATTCCTGATGTTATTGGCTTTCAAATGGCGGAATATTACTGCTATGATTTGGTTGCCCTATATTTTGTGTAAAATTTTTTTACGTAAAAATATCTTGTTTCCTACCTGGATTCACAAGTCCTGTTTCTTCAATTGGTGAAGTGGTATATTGGTTTGAAATGTCTTAAGTACTTATTGATTCATTTATGGCTTGACAGAATTCCTGCGGCTTAAGGCCATTCTGTTCATATTTTACATTTAACTGGTTTAATCGTTATTGCCAAAATTTGCTATCCGGTTTTTCTTTATTTTTCCCATGTCAGTCACCCTTATCACCCTGTTTAACTTTGTTTCGTTACTCAAGTTCAGTTAAATTTTTTAATTAGTTTAACTTTTTTTTATCAGTTTAAGATATTTGTCACTTCAACCACTGTATTCAACTAATTTACTTCTGAAATTAGTTCCCCGAATGAGCCAGTTACCACTGTCTATTTCCATTGTCGTTTTAATTTAAAAGCAAAACCAAATTTCAATTCGGTGCTTGTTGCTTGGTTTATTGAAATTGGCAGAAAATTAATAAATTACAACATTGTGTACATATATATTTGTTATTTGAATATACTGTTTATGAATGAGTTGGTTATTTTTTTGTTAGTTATTGTTAATGCAGAATTGTTATGTTGCAATTTAGAGTTTTACATTGTTTATAGGCCAATTGGTTCATGTCGTTTATTTTGCTTAAACTATTGCTACGAGTACCCAAACGAAATCGTAACCTGATATTTACGATTTCAATTAATTCGATCATTTCCTACTTTTACCAAGTTTGTTTACATTAATTTTTTATTGTGCCCAATTAATGGCTTGTATGTATGTTGGCTTTGGATTTGATGCAACATCGTATGTCGGTGGAGTTGAAGTGACTCGCGCTTCGTCGAGTTCGAAGAAGCATGACCATTGAATTGAATTTCAACCCAGTCAGCATGCCTTTTTGGATCAGACAAATCCTTGACAGTATTCTAAAGCTTGCTCACACCGGTTACAGGACTTCAAGTGCTCTATATATTTTGTTCACATGTAGTTGTTTAATATTTGCCGAATCTCCAAATTGAGATACATTATTCGGGAATCACAAGGATCGGCTTTGCATAAGGTGCTTTTTAGCTAAAATAGCTGCTTCGGCTTGGAAATTACGGCGGAGTTCCACGACACTTCTAACCATGTAGCGAACATTAGCTGCTGCGATCCCTTTGTGGAATCGACGTTGGCCAACGAATACGTCCGTAAGAATGGGTAAAGCGTTGAAGGTGGCCGACCCAGTTAGCTTTGTTAAAGTTAACAAAGGTGCGTTGTCTACAGAAATAAAGTCGGAAGGATTTTCGATAGCGATAATTATGGGCAGAAGGTCTGATGCGAGAGTCAATATAGGTCGCCAGGTTATTCCATTTATCAGACCACCACTAGCAATGGTAATATCGGGCGAACTATTACAGGTGTCCATAATTCTGGTGGGAGCTTCGTCCTTTATTGCGCAGAATCGTCTATCTGTTCCGTCAGATTCATCCCCCTACGATTATTTATCCCGCAGGAATGCCAAAGATCGTAGTGCTCGTTAAAGTCACAGAGTGCCAAACTGTTTTCAACACGAAGTAGCGCATCTAAGTCCTGTGGGGCAAACGTAACTGGGGATGTATATGTATATTAAATATTTTGAGCTCGGCATCGCCTGACCGGAGAGCCCTAACATTCTAGGGTAGTATACCTACGGTCGACGTAGGCATCGATAAACCGATATTACACGGTGTTGTGCAGCTCATGAATGCAACTATCTCTTCGATTTAGCTCTGAAGCCAGTTGCAGTTGAATTGTAAAATTGGAGTTTGTCGTGAGTGATCCTGAGAGTGAGGGAGTGGCGTGTAGGTGGTGGTTGGTGCAGCTGTAAAACCGGCAGGGGCAGTTGTCGCACTGTGGTGTTAGTTAGCATCGCCACTGTTGGGTGTTGCGGAAGCAGATTCCTGTAGCATGGGATAAAACATGACACACTCCACTCATGTGTGGTGCACAGGCCAGAACATGTCGGGGAGTGGTACCAGCCTGTACAAGAATTACATGTATGATGGTCTTACAAACAGAACAGACTGAGCGAGGAAACAGGAGTTGCTTAGTGGTTTTAGCACGAGGATTGGAACGGGATGAATTTTGGGGCGGGAGACTGCTCAGAATGAGAGTCATATTGCTTATTTGAACTCCTAAGCACCATGGAGGTCCGGCGCAGTGTGCGAACTACGTGCAGATTGCACAGCCGTAGAGGTTAAGGTCACAGTGGAGTGTTGGTAATATAGAGCCACTTAACTCGTGGTCCACTCCCTGTGTGTCTTAAGTCCTGAGCAGGCCTTAAGATGGCTCCACTCATTGCATGTATTACACCTTACCGAGGTGGAGTTTAGATGGAGCCTTTTGGCGCAAGTGCAGCAGAGAGAGAGAATACGGAGCAACCTTGACGACAAACTTACACTAAGTCTTACCGATCTAAGAGGGGTTAGATTTCCGAAATAACAGCCAGGCAGTTTTGCTTTACGCTCAGTCGTTTTCTGTGATCCGCGCCTAAGGGATCTCAACTTGGAGATTCGACAACTGGTAAATCAACAAAAGCGGACGTAATGGGTAGAGTACCTGCAGACATTTAATCTCTCCACTGTAATGAGCAAGTTGTGGAATACTGTCAAATCCCTGTCCAATCTGAGGAGACATGACGATAATCGTATCGAAATCCAATTCGACGGTCGTGCCTCTTCGGACCCGAAGAATCTTCTACCATCTACTTAATCCGAAAATATATATACTGGTCCCTTCGGTGGATAAGGCGAAAAGATGGGTTATCCGTTGGTTGCGCAAAATCTCCAAAGACTACGCACGACTTGCTTTCTCCGATGGGGAGGTTCTGGGTGTCATCACCAAATCCTCCGGTCCAGACTTTGTAAATATGCTTAAGTTAAAACACATAGGCTAAACGGGAATAAGCTTCCTAACTAAGGTCCTTACCCTGCTGCTCATCAAATACCCAATTTGTGGGAAGTCAGGAAAATGGTCTCACTGCTGAAACCTGGGAAACCCGCCAATAAAGGAGAGTCTTATCGCTCGATAACTCCACTTTCCACAGTAGTGAAGACACATGAGGCCTTGACACTCCACAAATGACGAGCAAAAGCCGAGATAGTTCAGGGCCTAAACCAAAAGCCACCCTGTGAAAAGATGACCTTCGTAGCATTAGAGTTGCCAAAAGCCTTTGACAAAGTCAACCACAAAATACCACTTGAGGACATTGCCAAGCTATTTCCAGGTTTAGTCCATCTCTTCAATGTTGGAGGAAGCGTGCCTTGTTCGATGAACTACCTGAGCGGTCGGCAATCATCCGTAAACTCCAAATGTAGAAGAATTCCTCGTTACTGAGTAATTTCTACATTTCGAAGCTCCCGCAACCGCCAGAGAGAATTACCATACGTACGCTGATGATGCACGATATTGACGTCGCGCTTTGGAATCGATATCATATGCTCAAAAGTCGCCTGGATGCAGTGAAACGCAGACGAGGAAGCTACAAACATGTCAGAACACTGCACTACGGACTACGAAAAGATGCCTCTTGATCTCTCTCAGCGAACGCATGCACAGCGAGTCCCGTATGCTCTCACTTAAGAAGCATAACGAACTCTCCAAGCAGTTCTTGATGGAGTGCTTTCACAGAAATTATGCCTGCAGTCACTTGCTTAGAGCGGAACCACCTCCTAGGAGTATTAAGTGGTCCTACCTCAACTACGCCTACGGCATAAAATAATACGCCGACCTGACTTAGGACGTAACAAACTTTCAACGTGCACTGACTGCCATATACGGTGGAGCCATTAACACCTTTACCGACTCCCTCTCAGTAAATTGCGTACTTGTAGTCAAACCACTTCTCATTGCAGACGAAGCGCTCGAGTTGGCGCTAGAATCGAAAGTGACCCTTACGCAGCTTTGTTTAATTCATACATACGGGAAACTCATTTCGATTTTTAATTACTTCAAAAGAAAATAATAATAACAACACATAGCCACTGTCAAAGTACAGTAATTTTTGTATACATCGATTAAAAGTACATATGATTAAGTTTTGATTGTTACTCTTGGAACTGGTAAGACATTTTTAATATCGCAACAGAAAATGGCTACTTTGCTTGATTATGAGGGAACGGGAGCGGCATTCATAACAAACAAAACACAACATCTTACATTAAAAGCTACAGTTTATAAAAAAAATTCAAATATAATTTACACATAATGACTCAGATGTCAAAAAAGAAATGCGACTTGTATTACAACTGCCCGGTAATTGTCGACAAACCGGGTTATTCTTTGTTTTTCTTAAGCCAATGGGAATAACGAATCATTAAGTAATCGTTCTTATTGTGAAGTGTTAAAATATTTTAATTGTCATAAATATGTTCGAACAATTGCAAACTGATCCGCCTTCAGAAATAATAATATTGCTAGATATTGGGAATAGACAGCACCCAAATACAACCATTTTGAAGTGGGAATTTAGCGGAAAAATTATCCTCGTGCCACGTTAGTTTATTTATAAAACGAAGATATGCTAAACATATTATACTATATATACTTGTGTAACTTTTCTAAGTCTAATATTTTATAAATAAATTTATTTCTTATTATTTATCAAGTGTTTTTGGATCCACTTCGCAAAATATATTATTTATTTTTACCCGAGAGCTGCAACGAACTATCAGAACAAACACTCGTGCCAAAAACACAATCAAATCAATTCAGTTCATCATAGACAGCATTGTTGATCAATTCGGGTACCCGCAAGCGTTAACTGATTTGATGCAACATGAACAATCTGTTCTTAGGCAATCACGATCGAGTAAACAGTAAGGCTGGCTTCGGTTCAAATCGTATCATGTCAGTTCATAGCGTTGCGACGTTTGTTGGAATCGATGTGAAACTGCGGGTAAACTACAAGTAAATCTACGAGTACAGCAAATTTTCTGCAGGATTGATTTGAATCATATGTGGCAAAAGATGTATCAGCTCTGAATGAAATTTTTAATGTGTAAAAAATGTAAATTCCATTGAGTACGTACATACATATATTCATACATTTGTTGTATGCATGTACTCAATGGAATTTCCATTATATATATGTACATATGTATTGTATATATATACACATGTATTTGAAAGAGAACAGAAGTGCATGAGTAAATAAGTGTTTAGGGGTTGATATTCAAACCGAACGCTGTCGATCATTTTAATAATTGAAGCATGAGTATGCATCATTTCGGGTATTTTCTGCTACTTAATGTGAACGTTCATTAGCAATTCATGTATAAGCTGATCACTAGTGATTCAAAGTTGTTCTCTATCGCTGATTTGAAGACAAACGGCTCGATTCGTGTATATGACTCGAACTGACAAAATCAGATAGAGTAACGGATCATCCGTTAATAATAGTCCGATTCCGCAAATTTTCATATAGGTATGAAACAGTGCAGCTGCAACCGAAACCATTGGTTTTCGGAAGGTGCAAAAGAACAGCTGGTACGACGAGGAGTGCCGTGTCGCAGCGGAGAGAAAACAGGCTGCCTACCTCGCAACGTTACGATCACCACAACACGTGCGGGATGGGATAGATACCGAGAGTTGAAGAGGGAAGCGAGACGCATTTGTAGACAGAAAAAGAAAGAGGCCGAAATGCGTGAGTACGAAGAGCTTGATAAGCTGGCCGACAGGGGTAATGCTCGAAAATTCTACCAAAAGATGCGGCGGCTTACAGAAGGTTTCAAGACCGGAGCATACTCATCTAGAACCCCCCAAGGTGATCTAGTCACCGATGCCCAGAGCATACTTAAATTATGGAGGGAACACTTCTCCAGCCTGCTGAATGGCAGTGAACACACAACGCCAGGAGAAGACGAACCCGATTCCCCAATTCCATTGCCCGACCAAGAAGAAGTTCGAATAGCAATTACCCGCCTGAAGAACAACAAAGCGGCGGGGGCGGATGGATTGCCAGCCGAGCTATTCAAACACGGCGGCGAAGAACTGATAAGGAGCATGCATCAGCTTCTTTGTAAAATATGGTCGGACGAAAGCATGCCCAACGATTGGAATTTAAGTGTGCTATGCCCAATCCATAAAAAAGGAGACCCCACAATCTGCGCCAACTACCGTGGGATTAGCCTCCTTAATATCGCGTATAAGGTTCTATCGAGCGTATTGTGTGAAAGATTAAAGCCCACCGTCAACAAACTGATTGGACCTTATCAGTGTGGCTTCAGACCTGGTAAATCAACAACCGATCAGATATTCACCATGCGCCAAATCTTGGAAAAGACCCGTGAAAGGAGAATCGACACACATCACCTCTTCGTCGATTTTAAAGCTGCTTTCGACAGTACGAAAAGGAGCTGCCTTTATGCCGCAATGTCTGAATTTGGTATCCCCGCAAAACTAATACGGCTGTGTAAACTGACATTGAGCGGGACCAAAAGCTCCGTCAGGATCGGGAAGGACCTCTCCGAGCCGTTCGATACCAAACGAGGTTTCAGACAAGGCGACTCCCTATCGTGCGATTTCTTCAATCTGCTGCTGGAGAAAATTATTAGAGCTGCAGAACTTAATCGAGCAGGTACAATCTTTTATAAGAGTGTACAGCTGCTGGCGTATGCCGATGATATTGATATCATCGGTCTCAACACCCGCGCCGTTAGTTCTGCTTTCTCCAGACTGAACAAGGAAGCAACGCAAATGGGTCTGGCAGTGAACGAGGGCAAGACGAAATATCTCCTGTCATCAAACAAACAGTCGTCGCACTCGCGACTTGGCACTCACGTCACTGTTGACAGTCATAACTTTGAAGTTGTAGATAATTTCGTCTATCTTGGAACCAGCGTAAACACCACCAACAATGTCAGCTTTGAAATCCAACGCAGGATAACTCTTGCCAACAGGTGCTACTTCGGACTAAGTATGCAATTGAGAAGCAAAGTCCTCTCTCGACGAATAAAAACCAAACTCTATAAGTCACTCATAATACCCGTCCTGTTATATGGTGCAGAGGCTTGGACGATGACAACATCTGATGAGTCGACGTTGCGAGTTTTCGAGAGAAAAGTTCTGCGAAAGATTTATGGTCCTTTGCGCGTTGGCCACGGCGAATATCGCATTCGATGGAACGATGAGCTGTACGAGATATACGGCGACATTGACATAGTTCAGCGAATTAAAAGACAGCGGCTACGCTGGCTAGGTCATGTTGTCCGAATGGACGAAAACACTCCAGCTCTGAAAGTATTCGACGCTGTACCCGCCGGGGGAAGCAGAGGAAGAGGAAGACCTCCACTCCGTTGGAAGGACCAAGTGGAGAAGGACCTGGCTTCGCTTGGAATATCCAATTGGCGCCACGTAGCGAAGAGAAGAAACGACTGGCGCGCTGTTATTGACTCGGCTATAATCGCGTAAGCGGTGTCTACGCCAGTAAAGAAGAAGAAGATGAAACAGTACACACCTAAATAACATCCATATGGGCGGAAACCTGGTTGGTTATTCCCGTTCGGATTTCTTAAATACGGAAAGGCTACGATGAAATGGACAAATAAAGTAATACAAGTGTTTTTCTAATCTATTTAAAGTCTATATGATTATTGGCAGAGATAATAAAATTTTCCAAAACTTAGGTTGAATATGTAATATTTCTAGTTTGACTAGGTGCTATAAAACTGTATCAGGAGAAAGTTGACATAATTCAGAACTTCTCAGACCCCAAAACTCTAAGAGAGCACAAGTCGTTGTTATGATTGACAGGATATATGTATAAGCGACTTCACTAGGATAGTAAAACTGCTGTGAATTATCATTAGGGGAGAAATCAGCCGAGCTACTCTATCCCAGTCGAAAGAAATTGACTTTCAAAACAAGAAATACATAAAGGGACAAAACTAATGCTAGTGCCCTTAGTCCGATGGAGTAGAACATTATGTCGCAGAAATCATCCATACCACTACTAAACGTTTTCACGGATCATAGAGCACTAGCTTTTACTGTTTTGCAAGACAATTTAAAATAATTTTATTGAAAGCTTTCATAGATGAATGCTTTACAAGGTAGTTGATCTGCAAACCAGAAAAATAAAATGTGATTGCAGATGCACGGTCTAGGCAAACCACTTTGACAATATCACTTTTGAGACAATTCACTGCGAAGAGTTACATAAATGCAAGAACGATCCACACTGTAAAAATATTAGGTTATTTTTTTCTCAAAAATGGAAAAAGTAAGTACTTTCCGGTTTTGTATAGTCACTAAGGTTTAAAACGGTAAAGTATGACAGTTAAAAATAGATGTGTAAAATTGTGTTAGGGTGTTGACGCCGCCCCATTTCTTTTGCCACGCCTGTATCGGCATAGCAATCTTTTCTTTTCCTCTTTTTCGAAGTTTTAATTCGCGCGCAACTAAACATTAACTAAAAAAGTTGCGCGCTCTCTTCTTTTGCGACCGCCTAGCGATACAGACGTGGTAAGTGTGTTTCCAATTTATTATATTTAAATACATATATTATATGAAACTTTTTGGTATTTTAGTTAACATTTTGTGGAGTCATTTGCGCCGATCGTTTCCCCACGGCCAAACACATCTACGGAACGAGCGAGCACCGTGCTCCACCACCCGAATTATCTTTGGTCCTTCGAGCCGCATAACAGGTAACACGTTGATTTTTTATTTAAAGTGAAAGTGCATAATTTGCCCGATTTAGCAACCCCCAAGTTACAGCCAAAAATATTTTGGACTTGTGCACTGCAAGCTATAAGGCAATAGATTGGTTAATTTGTGCATAATTTATGTACAAAACCTATTGTGCTGTTTGAAGTGGAGACCAAAACTTATTGTTGCGTCAAGCGACTTATATATGTTCAACCTAAGATGAAAATAAAACATGAAATGAAAATTAATTACTTTTCTGAAATACATTTTATATTTGAATTAAAAAGTTTTCCTTTTATTGTACTTACCCTAATAATGTTAAATATACTCACCTTAATCTTTTACCATAAGTTAACGAAATGAATTGTACTTACTCCTTTTTGTACATACATACTAACATTCCAACTGTTTTTTCCCGTTAGCTTTAAGATTTAGGCTAAGTCATCTAGTTGCTGAAATAAAGAAGTTAATTGTTATTTGAGCGCAATCGAGATCGCACGCGTTTCCTTTTTTTCGCTATTTCACCGTCGCAAGTCAAGTGTCCGGTACAGGCAATTGGTAAAGTTTCATTAAGTGAATATTTTAAAAATATTAAACAACATGCATCCCGGAACAATTTTAGTTCTCAAAAACGCTTGAGAATCTTCGTGGCGCCCGAGCAGGGACAAATGCGTGTTTAAACAAAAAAAAAATTTTTTATCAAAATTTACACTCAGTGAAATAATTACTACAAAGATTTCTTTTTCGCAAGCAATTGCCAAGTGTACCCTTTTCGGTGTTCGGTTTTCGGAGTCTCGGTGTTCACGGTTTAGTGAAGGTGAAAAGAAAAAAAAAACAACGAATTATAAAACAAAAAATAACACAAAAAAATTAAAAAAAAGGATTAGAAATCCAATTATACATATACATATATGTGCAAGTACATATAGAGATACACGAATTGTGTGCAGTGAAACCTGTAAAAAAGAATAAATACATATATACATACGTGACCAGTGGAAATCTGTAAAAATAATATACATATTTACATACATACAGTGTAAAGTACAGTGCTGAAATACTTACCCTTATACTTACCTCAGTGTAAAAAATCAAAAAAGAGGAAAAGGGAAGTATTGTGGAGTGTGTGCGTATACGTATACAAAGTAGAGATGAGCGATATTGCGATTTTTAAATCACTGTGATTTCAGTGACTGCTATTTTTAAATCACTGTGATTTTATATTGCTATTGCGATCGCAACTAAGTCGACGTTCAAACGTCGTTGTTGTTGTTGTAGCGGCAGATTCTGCCAATTTGACACTGTTTGGCCGAATAAAAGTCCGGGTCTGTTCCACTTATCACTTACGTAGGTTTTCCGCCTTTCTTTTCACTACATTTTCGCAAATAGTTGAGCGGTTCGGCTACCTGACACTTAGAGCGTATTGCATAGTTCATTTGTATGTTGGTATGATGGTTTCACACATTTCTTAGAAGGAATTACCATTAGTGTGGTTGATAATTTGTTTGTTTAGAATACCCGCTTTTAATATTTTCAAGACCAAATAATTAACGCGAGTTTCCTAATCTTTGGGAAAATATTAAAAACCCGTCATTTTTTTATTCCATCATTTTTTCTGAAATTAATTCGATCATTTCCTACTTTTACCAAGTTTGTTTACCTTAATTTTTTATTGTGCCCAATTAATGGCTTGTATGTATGTTGGGTTTGGAATTGATGCAACATCGTATGTCGGTGGAGTTGAAGTGACTCGCGCTTCGTCGAGTTCGAAGAAGCATGACCATTGAATTGAATTTCAACCCAGTCAGCATGCCTTTTTGGATCAGACAAAGCCTTGACAGTATTCTAAAGCTTGCTCACACCGGTTACAGGACTTCAAGTGCTCTATATATTTTGTTCACTTGTAGTTGTTTAATATTTGCCGAATCTCCAAATTGAGATACATTATTCGGGAATCACAGAGATCGGCTTTGCATAAGGTGCTTTTTAGCTAAAATAGCTGCTTCGGCTTGGAAATTACGGCGGAGTTCCACGATACTTCTAACCATGTAGCGAACATTAGCTGCTGCGATCCCTTTGTGGAATCGACGTTGGCCAACGAATACGTCCGTAAGAATGAGTAAAGCGTTGAAGGAGTTCTCAGTAAATTCTGTGAAGCCGACCCAGTTAGCTTTGTTAAAGTTAACAAAGGTGCGTTGTCTACAGAAATAAAGTCGGAAGGATTTTCGATAGCGATAATTATGGACAGAAGGTCTGATGCGAGAGTCAATATAGGTCGCCAGGTTATTCCATTTATCAGACCACCACTAGCAATGGTAATATCGGGCGAACTATTACAGGTGTCCATAATTCTGGTGGGAGCTTCGTCCTTTATTGTGCAGAATCGTCTATCTGTTCCGTCAGATTCATCCCCCTACGATTATTTATCCCGCAGGAATGCCAAAGATCGTAGTGCTCGTTAAAGTCACAGAGTGCCAAACTGTTTTCAACACGAAGTAGCGCATCTAAGTCCTGTGGGGCAAACGTAACTGGGGATGTATATGTATATTAAATATTTTGAGCTCGGCATCGCCTGACCGGAGAGCCCTAACATTCTAGGGTAGTATACCTACGGTCGACGTAGGCATCGATAAACCGATATTACACGGTGTTGTGCAGCTCATGAATGCAACTATCTCTTCGATTTAGCTCTGAAGCCAGTTGCAGTTGAATTGTAAAATTCGAGTTTGTCGTGAGTGATCCTGAGAGTGAGGGAGTGGCGTGTAGGTGGTGGTTGGTGCAGCTGTAAAACCGGCAGGGGCAGTTGTCGCACTGTGGTGTTAGTTAGCATCGCCACTGTTGGGTGTTGCGGAAGCAGATTCCTGTAGCATGGGATAAAACATGACACACTCCACTCATGTGTGGTGCACAGGCCAGAACATGTCGGGGAGTGGTACCAGCCTGTACAAGAATTACATGTATGATGGTCTAACAAACAGAACAGACTGAGCGAGGAAACAGGAGTTGCTTAGTGGTTTTAGCACGAGGATTGGAACGGGATGAATTTTGGGGCGGGAGACTGCTCAGAATGAGAGTCATATTGCTTATTTGAACTCCTAAGCACCATGGAGGTCCGGCGCAGTGTGCGAACTACGTGCAGATTGCACAGCCGTAGAGGTTAAGGTCACAGTGGAGTGTTGGTAATATAGAGCCACTTAACTCGTGGTCCACTCCCTGTGTGTCTTAAGTCCTGAGCAGGCCTTAAGAAGGCTCCACTCATTGCATGTATTACACCTCACCGAGGTGGAGTTTAGATGGAGCCTTTTGGCGCAAGTGCAGCAGAGAGAGAGAATACGGAGCAACCTTGACGACAAACTTACACTAAGTCTTACCGATCTAAGAGGGGTTAGATCTCCGAAATAACAGCCAGGCAGTTTTGCTTTACGCTCAGTCGTTTTCTGTGATCCGCGCCTAAGGGATCTCAACTTGGAGATTCGACAACTGGTAAATCAACAAAAGCGGACGTAATGGGTAGAGTACCTGCAGACATTTAATCTCTCCACTGTAATGAGCAAGTTGTGGAATACTGTCAAATCCCTGTCCAATCTGAGGAGACATGACGATAATCGTATCGAAATCCAATTCGACGGTCGTGCCTCTTCGGACCCGAAGAATCTTCTACCATCTACTTAATCCGAAAATATATATACTGGTCCCTTCGGTGGATAAGGCGAAAAGATGGGTTATCCGTTGGTTGCGCAAAATCTCCAAAGACTACGCACGACTTGCTTTCTCCGATGGGGAGGTTCTGGGTGTCATCACCAAATCCTCCGGCCCAGACTGTGTAAATATGCTTAAGTTAAAACACATAGGCTAAACGGGAATAAGCTTCCTAACCAAGGTCCTTACCCTGCTGCTCATCAAATACCCAATTTGTGGGAAGTCAGAAAAATGGTCTCACTGCTGAAACCTGGGAAACCCGCCAATAAAGGAGAGTCTTATCGCTCGATAACTCCACTTTCCACAGTAGTGAAGACACATGAGGCCTTGACACTCCACAAATGACGAGCAAAAGCCGAGATAGTTCAGGGCCTAAACCAAAAGCCACCCTGTGAAAAGATGACCTTCGTAGCATTAGATTTGCCAAAAGCCTTTGACAAAGTCAACCACAAAATACCACTTGAGGACATTGCCAAGCTATTTCCAGGTTTCATCCATCTCTTCAATGCTGGAGGAAGCGTGCCTTGTTCGATGAACTACCTGAGCGGTCGGCAATCATCCGTAAACTCCAAATGTAGAAGAATTCCTCGTTACTGAGTAATTTCTACATTTCGAAGCTCCCGCAACCGCCAGAGAGAATTACCATACGTACGCTGATGATGCACGATATTGACATCGCGCTTTGGAATCGATATCATATGCTCAAAAGTCGCCTGGATGCAGTGAAACGCAGACGAGGAAGCTACAAACATGTCAGAACACTGCACTACGGACTACGAAAAGATGCCTCTTGATCTCTCTCAGCGAACGCATGCACAGCGAGTCCCGTATGCTCTCACTTAAGAAGCATAACGAACTCTCCAAGCAGTTCTTGATGGAGTGCTTTCACAGAAATTATGCCTGCAGTCACTTGCTTAGAGCGGAACCACCTCCTAGGAGTATTAAGTGGTCCTACCTCAACTACGCCTACGACATAAAATAATACGCCGACCTGACTTAGGACGTAACAAACTTTCAACGTGCACTGACTGCCATATACGGTGAAACCATTAACATCTTTACCGACTCCCTCTCAGTAAATTGCGTACTTGTAGTCAAACCACTTCTCATTGCAGACGAAGCGCTCGAGTTGGCGCTAGAATCGAAAGTGACCCTTACGCAGCTTTGTTTAATTCATACATACGGGAAACTCATTTCGATTTTTAATTACTTCAAAAGAAAATAATAATAACAACACATAGCCACTGTCAAAGTACAGTAATTTTTGTATACATCGATTAAAAGTAACGGGTGATTTTTTTGAGGTTAGGATTTTCATGCATTAGTATTTGACAGATCACGTGGGATTTCAGACATGGTGTCAAAGAGAAAGATGCTCAGTATGCTTTGACATTTCATCATGAATAGACTTACTAACGAGCAACGCTTGCAAATCATTGAATTTTATTACCAAAATCAGTGTTCGGTTCGAAATGTGTTTCGCGCTTTTTTATCGACAAATTTTGTTCAGCGATGAGGCTCATTTCTGGTTGAATGGCTACGTAAATAAGCAAAATTGCCGCATTTGGGGTGAAGAGCAACCAGAAGCCGTTCAAGAACTGCCCATGCATCCCGAAAAATGCACTGTTTGGTGTGGTTTGTACGCTGGTGGAATCATTGGACCGTATTTTTTCAAAGATGCTGTTGGACGCAACGTTACGGTGAATGGCGATCGCTATCGTTCGATGCTAACAAACTTTTTGTTGCCAAAAATGGAAGAACTGAACTTGGTTGACATGTGGTTTCAACAAGATGGCGCTACATGCCACACAGCTCGCGATTCTATGGCCATTTTGAGGGAAAACTTCGGACAACAATTCATCTCAAGAAATGGACCCGTAAGTTGGCCACCAAGATCATGCGATTTAACGCCTTTAGACTATATTTTGTGGGGCTACGTCAAGTCTAAAGTCTACAGAAATAAGCCAGCAACTATTCCAGCTTTGGAAGACAACATTTCCGAAGAAATTCGGGCTATTCCGGCCGAAATGCTCGAAAAAGTTGCCCAAAATTGGACTTTCCGAATGGACCACCTAAGACGCAGCCGCGGTCAACATTTAAATGAAATTATCTTCAAAAAGTAAATGTCATGAACCAATCTAACGTTTCAAATAAAGAACCGATGAGATTTTGCAAATTTTATGCGTTTTTTTTTTTTAAAAAGTTATCAAGCTCTTAAAAAATCACCCTTTAGATGTGTAAAATTGTGTTAGGGTGTTGACGCCGCCCCATTTCTTTTGCCACGCCTGTATCGGCATAGCAATCTTTTCTTTTCCTCGTTTTAATTCGCGCGCAACTAAATATTAACTAAAAAAGTTGCGCGCTCTCTTCTTTTGCGACCGCCTAGCGATACAGACGTGGTGTGTTTCCAATTTATTATATTTAAATACATATATTATATGAAACTTTTTGGTATTTTATTTAACATTTTGTGGAGTCATTTGCGCCGATCGTTTCCCCACGGCCAAACACATCTACGGAACGAGCGAGCACCGTGCTCCACCACCCGAATTATCTTTGGTCCTTCGAGCCGCATAACAGGTAACACGTTGATTTTTTATTTAAAGTGAAAGTGCATAATTTGCCCGATTTAGCAACCCCCAAGTTACAGCCAAAAATATTTTGGACTTGTGCACTGCAAGCTATAAGGCAATAGATTGGTTAATTTGTGCATAATTTATGTACAAAACCTATTGTGCTGTTTGAAGTGGAGACCAAAACTTATTGTTGCGTCAAGCGACTTATATATGTTCAACCTAAGATGAAAATAAAACATGAAATGAAAATTAATTACTTTTCTGAAATACATTTTATATTTGAATTACAAAGTTTTCCTTTTATTGTACTTACCCTAATAATGTTAAATATACTCACCTTAATCTTTTACCATAAGTTAACGAAATGAATTGTACTTACTCCATTCCAACTGTTTTTTCCCGTTAGCTTTAAGATTTAGGCTAAGTCATCTAGTTGCTGAAATAAAGAAGTTAATTGTTATTTGAGCGCAATCGAGATCGCACGCGTTTCCTTTTTTTCGCTATTTCACCGTCGCAAGTCAAGTGTCCGGTACAGGCAATTGGTAAAGTTTCATTAAGTGAATATTTTAAAAATATTAAACAACATGCATCCCGGAACAATTTTAGTTCTCAAAAACGCTTGAGAATCTTCGTGGCGCCCGAGCAGGGACAAATGCGTGTTTAAACAAAAAAAAAATTTTTATCAAAATTTACACTCAGTGAAATAATTACTACAAAGATTTCTTTTTCGCAAGCAATTGCCAAGTGTACCCTTTTCGGTGTTCGGTTTTCGGAGTCTCGGTGTTCACGGTTTAGTGAAGGTGAAAAGAAAACAAAAACAACGAATTATAAAACAAAAAATAACACAAAAAAATTAAAAAAAAGGATTAGAAATCCAATTATACATATACATATATGTGCAAGTACATATAGAGATACACGAATTGTGTGCAGTGAAACCTGTAAAAAAGAATAAATACATATATTCATACGTGACCAGTGGAAATCTGTAAAATGTGCTGAAATACTTACCCTTATACTTACCTCAGTGTAAAAAATCAAAAAAGAGGAAAAGGGAAGTATTGTGGAGTGTGTGCGTATACGTATACAAAGTAGAGATGAGCGATATTGCGATTTTTAAATCACTGTGATTTCAGTGATTGCTATTTTTAAATCACTGTGATTTTATATTGCTATTGCGATCGCAACTAAGTCGACGTTCAAACGTCGTTGTTGTTGTTGTAGCGGCAGATTCTGCCAATTTGACACTGTTTGGCCGAATCAAAGTCCGGGTCTGTTCCACTTACCACTTACGTAGGTTTTCCGCCTTTCTTTTCACTACATTTTCGCAAATAGTTGAGCGGTTCGGCTACCTGACACTTAGAGCGTATTGCATAGTTCATTTGTATGTTGGTATGATGGTTTCACACATTTCTTAGAAGGAATTACCATTAGTGTGGTTGATAATTTGTTTGTTTAGAATACCCGCTTTTAATATTTTCAAGACCAAATAATTAACGCGAGTTTCCTAATCTTTGGGAAAATATTAAAAACCCGTCATTTTTTTATTCCATCATTTTTTCTGAAATTAATTAGTTACAATTCTTGTTTTCATCACAAAATGCTTTAATGAAATATCGCTCATCACTAATACAAAGTGTAATCACCAATTCACCAAACTAAGAATTAAAATAAAAGGTGGTACTTGATATGTACAGCGCAAGGTGAATTATTTATGCGGTACAGTGGTGGACGCAAATAAAGGCTGAAACGTTTTTGAAATACCACAAAAAAAAAATCTTTAAATTCAATTACGTTACAGTTTCAAAAAAAACCGTTTGCTTAAATTGCCGCAAGACTGAAAAACCGGTAAAAACCAAACTGCCGGTAAAAAAGATGAACCGTTTCCACCGCTATCCGTTGAAATCATCACATCGCTGCTCTCATCTCGTCACTGCTGCTGTCGTCGCTCCGCTGCTGCCATCACGTCGCTGCTGCTGTTGTCGCTCCGCTTCTGCCATCCCGTCGCTGCTGCTGTCGTCGCTCCGCTGCTGCCATCACTCCGCTACTGGTATAACTCCGTTGCTGTCATCAATCGGCTATTGTCATCACTCCGCTGCCGCCATCGCTGTTGATATTCAGCCGCTGCTGTCATCGCCCCGTTGCTGCCATCACTCCAGTACTGGTGCCAAGCCGCTGCTCCTCCAATTTCGCTGCTCCTATAATTCCGCTGGTGCCATCATTTCGTTGCTGCCGTCTATCCGCTGCTGCTTAAGTCGACGCTTATTTGTACATACATATATTGTATATGGTTATTAGGGTGTGTCATTCTGAAGCAACCTCTTTTTTTCAGCTGAAAAAAAGGCTCAAAACTTTCGAAAATGTGTAAAAAAAATCACTTATAAGATGAGCTCTTAATATTAATATTAAGAGGTGGAGAGGCTGCCAGTAGGGATGATAAACTCGATCCCGATTCTACTCGGGAATCGAGTTTTCTCGTAAAATAATCGATTTTTCGAATGTCATGAACCGATTCTTAATCGACTTCGACTACTGAAGATCGATTCCGAAAAATCGATTTTTTAACGAGAAAACTCGATTCTTGAGTAGAATCGGAATCTAGTTTACCATCCCTACTGGCAGCCATCGGGACACATATAAAACCTCCGCACAATAACCACCACACAAAAAAATGATTTTTTTTCCATGTTATTTATATGGAAAACAGAAAATTTGAAATAGGCACCTCTTAACATTAATATTAAGATAATCTTTTGAGTTGCTTTTTTTTACACATTTTCGAAAGTTTTGAGCCTGTTTTTCAGTTGAAAAAAAAAAGGTTGCCTCAGAATGACACACCCTAATGGTTATACATATATACATATAACATATTGAAGTGAATGTGAAGGGATTTCGGGATTGCGGATTTGCCTACATTAAGGTGCGACCTTTTTGTAAATGGCATAATTTTAAAATTTTAATACGGTCAGTTTTTTCGCATATTATCTCGGGTTTTCGCAAATTTCATTATTGGACAATATTTTTTCGCGTTAAATTTTCAATTGTGCATGCTCTTGCTCATTTGCATAACTCATTGGTTTGGCTTTCGAATCGATATTATTCTTTCTCGTTTTCGTAACCGATTCCAAATATATTTGTTGCCAACCTTTATTGCTATTAGTTTGGCTTTCGTATATTTGGGAATCGATATATATATATTTTTTCGTTTTCGTTATCGATTCTTAATATATCTGTTGCCAACCTTTGTAGTCTTTTTTTTCGGAAATTCAATTTAAACACGCAAAATGAGCAAGCCAAAGCCAACTATCACCAACCTCTCTCCAAGTAAGGAGTTAATCGACTTAAAGTCATTAAAGCCTCAAAGGACGGTGGCAAAAAATAGTATTTTGCGAATAAAGACAGGCCTTTTAGAAAAAAACATGTCGTTAGATCCAATTGAATTGGAATGTCGGCTCGACATATTAAATTCACATAGCGGAAAGCTAATGAAATGCCAATCTAAAATTAAAGAGATTGAGGAAGACGACATGGCCCGAGGGGAGTTGGAGGACATAATTGTTGAAACGAAATCAATAATTAAAAATATTTTAGCCAAAAATAGAACGTCAATTGCCGAAACATCTTTCGTAGCTTCTCACAGCTCAAGACTCCCTAAAATGAATTTGCCGAAATTCAAGGGAGAATATTCAGTATTTAAAAACTTTATGAGTTTGTTCGAGAGCTTGGTTCATAATGGTCCAAATATCCCAGATATAGAAAAATTTAACCATTTGGTAAATTGTCTATCTGGAGAGGCTCTGGGAACAGTTAAAGCGTTTCAGATGTCGGATGAAAATTATCCGAATGCGTTGGCAAGTCTCAAAAAAGTTTACGATAATAAGTGCCTGATATTTTTTAATACAATATCTAAACTTTTTGAGCTGTCAACCATTCCAAAGCCATCCGCGCTTTCATTGCGATCAATGATTGATGAAGTGTCTGCTGTTTATGACTCTTTGCTATCTCTTGGCGATGAGAAGCAAATAACAAACGCCATTATAATACATATAGTTATGACAAAGGTTGACTCTGCCACCCGATCTAAGTGGGAAGAGCAACTTGACTACGATCACTTACCATTATGGAAGGATTGCGAAACAACTTTAAATAGAAGATTTCAACAGTTAGCAGCGGAAAGAGCATTTTGTTCGAGGACGAAATCCGGATCCACATCCAGCATGAGTCACATTAAGCAGCCACACATGGACAGGACAAAATCTGCTTTAGTTGCTGCAGATGTAAATCAGCCGACTTGTCAAAATTGTAAGTCAAAGGAACACCCTTTAACTGCCTGCCCCACTTTCAAGGCGCTTCCTGTACAACAGAGGTTCGAGTTTGTGAAATCGGTGCCCTTATGCATAAATTGCCTGCGTAAGGGGCATACTGTGTCCTAGTGTAGAGCGGATCGATGTCGTGTATGCAATCGATCGCATCACATATTGTTACACAAGTACCCGGTTTCCTTCACCTCATCCGCAACCATCAACCACACATGCCATGCATACAGCGAGTATGTCAGATCGGGTCATGTTGGCACCAGCAGTAATTCTAGTGAGGACCAGCTGCGGAGATTACCTGCCTGCGAGAGCCTTGCTGGACTCAGGCTCCCAGGTCAACTTTATGACGGAGGACTTAGCACAAAAGTTGCGGATTCGTCGCCAACACAAAACGTTAAACATAATAGGAATTGGAAATTCCAATACGAAAGTGGGGACAAAACTAAGCGCGTTTGTTAAGTCGCGGGTAAATAATTACGAATTTTCGGCGGAATTCTGGATAATGCGTTGCATTTCGGCTAATCATCCATATCATAACATAAATGTTAATGGCTGGAAAATTCCGCACAATATTAAATTGGCGGATCCAGAATTCCATAAATAAAAAAAGATTGATATCTTATTGGGTGCAGAAACCTTTTTCGATTTGTTAGCGGTTGGCCAAATTAAAAGTGGTCCTAATCAACCAACGCTACAGTAAACCCTTTTAGGTTGGGTTGTGTCTGGCAAATATGCCAGCAATCAAAGTCCTCCTTCTTCTGCAACTAGCATATTATGCCAATCTGAAGATGACTTAACGTCAATCAATTCGGTGGTCCAAAAATTTTGGGCTTTAGAAGAATTACCTTCAGAAGCAAATGGCATAAAATTCACACCAGAGCAAAAAGAGTGTGAAAATTTTTTCGTGAAAACAACTCAAGTATTGCCTTCAGGACGGCTTTAGGTCAGAATGCCATTTAAAGCTGACCGTAAGTTACTCGATCACTCTTATGAAACCGCAATTCGGCGGTTTCAGGCCCTGGAGAGAAGAACGTTGAAAGATCCAGAACTTCGTAAAATGTATCTGGACTTTATGAATGAATACAGAGCGCTGGGTCACATGAGCCCAACAAACAATAAGATCCCGAGTGAGCCACACTATTTCATTCCGCATCAATGCGTTTTAAAACCCGAAAGCACAACAACCAAATTACGTGTTGTTTTTGACGCTTCGAGTTGTACTTCATCTCAAATTTCATTGAATGAACTTTTGATGGTAGGCCCAACCATTCAAGAAGAATTGTACTCAACTCTTCTTCGTTTTCGTTTACACAAGTACGTTTTAACGGCAGACATTACTAAAATGTACCGCCAAATAATGATGCACGAAGAAGGCAGATATTGTCAGCTTATTGACATTGAAGAGAGCATCCCTCAGACCATATTCAAATTTTTCGACTTAACACAGTCACTTACGGCACTGCGCCTACACCATTTTTCGCAACACGGTGTTTACAAATGCTCAGCGACGCTAATACAACTAAATATCCACTCGGTTCACTGACCATTAAAAGAGACTTTTATGTCGATGACTTATTGACAGGATCTGAAAATTTTTAGTCTCTAGATCTTATAAGAAGTGAAGTAATTAAAATATTAAACTCGGCAGGATTCACTTTAACAAAGTGGTTTTTGAATCACCCTAAATTTTTCGACAGTGATTGCACTGAAAAGTCATTAAGCTTCAATGACAAAAGTTCCACTAAAACGTTAGGAATCCATTGGTTGCCGAAAGAGGATTTGTTTCGATTTGTTTTAGATGACAATTTTAATGATCTGCGAGCCACTAAACGGAACATATTGTCAGTCTCCGCTCGCCTTTTCGATCTTCTTGGATTGTTAACCCCATTAGTTACCAAAGCAAAATCTTATTGCAAGAGCTTTCAAAAACTAGATTGTGATGAGTGGATTCCATTGCGCCTCGACACTAGCTGGCAGAATTTTAAAACCAACCTACTGCAGCTCTCGGCAATTAGCATTCCTCGGTACGTAAACCTAGAGTTGACTGCGACATGCCAAATCCATGGCTTCTCCGACGTTTCAATAAGAGCGTACGGATGCTGCATATACATACGAAGCCAATCTGCTAGTGGTGTCAAATGTATGATGCTTACCGCAAAGTTTAGAGTGGCTCCGCTGAACACCAAGTCTCTTCCGCGTCTCGAGCTCTCGGCAGCACATCTTCTTGCCAAATTGTGGTCACGAGTTGCACCAATGTTTAGTCGACGATTCGAGAAAATTACATTTTGGACAGACTCTGAAATTGTATTGCACTGGGTAAAAACGCATCCATCTTTATTACAAACCTTTGTCGCAAATAGAGTGTCTGAAATCCAAGAATTGACTGACAATGTACAGTAGCGACATGTGCCAACAAAACCAAATTCTGCGGATCAAGTGTCTCGGGGTTGTAACGTGGACGAATTGAATAATTCTATATGGTTTGGCGGTCTACAGTACCTCCTAGAAGACCCCGCTTTATAGCCAATTAACGCTCACTTCCAGCTCTCCTCAGAAAAGGAAGCGTGTCACATTTTCTGCAAATGTGAAAGATTGATTGAAAAAATCTCTTCTCATCAAAAGTTGCTTCGTGTGGTCGCATATTTATTACGATGGATCAGACGACAAAAGATGTGTACTGTGGGAAGAGCTCTGATTGCAGATGAATTAAAATTGAGTTTTTTGAAAATTGTCCAGGTGATTACACATTCTGAGTTTGCGATCGAAATCCATGAACTGACTAAAGACACGACGCTACCCGCCAACTTGCAAAGACTCAACCTGTTCTTGCATGAGTACTCGGATACGTCGCTTTCTTTTAAATTAATCCGAGTAGGAGGTCGCCTATTAAATGCACCTCTCCCATACAATGCCAAATTCCCATTATTACTGAATAAAAATTCACATTTCGTGATCACTTATTTACGCTTCCTGCTCTTTCGAAATCACCACGCTGGGGCAAAAGCGTTGGTTTCCCTTTTTCGAAAACGTATATGGCTAATTAATGCCAGAGAAGCTTGCAGTAGAACCGGAAGAAAGTGTACACACTGCTTTCATTACAAGCCGAAGTTGCAAATCCAAATAATGGGAAATTTGCTAGTTGAAAGACTTCGAGCGTTACGATCCTTTCTGTTATATGGCGTAGATTTTTGTGGTCCCATATATACAGCGTTAAAAATACGTGGCCGACCACCCGTAAAGACTTATATAGCAGTTTTCGTTTGCTTCACTTCAAAAGCAGTACATTTAGAACTCGTCTCGGACCTATCTACTAATTCTTTTATTTTCGCCCTCAAAAGGTTCATTGGTCGCCGAGGGATGCCACAGAAAGTATTCAGCGACAACGCAACCAACTTTGTCGGCGGTGAACTGCAGCCAGGCGATTTCGTCCTCGTTCACGAAGACAACGTGCCGCCGCAGCAGTGGGTAATCGGACGCGTCGTCGCAACCGTCGAAGGCCAAGACGGCAAGGTACGAGTGGCAGACGTGGCAACCAAGGCGGACACCATTAAGCGCCCACTTCACAAACTCGCATTACTGCCCATGAATGTTGAAGGATCCTGATCTTGTGAAGGTGGCCGGTGTTGCGTCTTATATATGTTCAACCTAAAATGAAAATAAAACGTGACATTAAAATTAATTATTTTTTTGAAATACATTTTTTATTTGAATTATAAAGTTTTCCTTTTATTGTACCTACCCTAATATTGTTAAATATACTCTCCTTAATCTATTCTTCTTCTTCTTCTTCTTCTTCTTTACTGGCGTAGACACCGCTTACGCGATTATAGCCGAGTTAACAACCGCGCGCCAGTCGTTTCTTCTCTTCGCTACGTGGCGCCAATTGGATATTCCAAGCGAGGCCAGGTCCTTCTCCACTTGGTCCTTCCACCGGAGTGGAGGTCTTCCTCTTCCTCTGCTTTCCGCGGCGGGTACTGCGTCGAATACTTTCAGAGCTGGAGTGTTTTCATCCATCCAGACAACATGACCTAGCCAACGTAGCCGCTGTCTTTTAATTCGCTAAACTATGCCAATGTCGTCGTAAATCTTGTACAGCTCATCGTTCCATCGAATGCGATATTCGCCGTGGCCAACGCGCAAAGGACCATAAATCTTTCGCAGAACTTTTCTCTCAAAAACTCTCAACGTCGACTCATCGGTTGTGGTCATCGTCCAAGCCTCTGCACCATATAGCAGGAAGGGAATTATGAGCGACTTATAGAGTTGGGTTTTTGTTCGTCGAGAGAGGACTTTACTTTTCAATTGCCTACTCAGTCCGAAGTAGCACCTGTTGGCAAGAGTAATCCTGCGTTGGATTTCCAGGCTGACATTGTTGGTGGTGTTTACGCTGGTTCCAAGATAGACGAAATTATCTACAACTTCAAAGTTATGACTGTCAACAGTGACGTGAGTGCCAAGTCGCGAGTGCGACGACTGTATGTTTGATGACAGGAGATATTTCGTCTTGCCCTCGTTCACTGCCAGACCCATTTGCGTTGCTTCCTTGTTCAGTCTGGAGAAAGCAGAACTAACGGCGCGGGTGTTGAGACCGATGATATCAATATCATCGGGATACGCCAGCAGCTGTACACTCTTATAAAAGATTGTACCTGCTCGATTAAGTTCTGCAGCTCTAATAATTTTCTCCAGCAGCAGATTGAAAAAGTCGCACGATAGGGAGTAGCCTTGTCTGAAACCTCGTTTGGTATCGAACGGCTCGGAGAGGTCCTTCCCGATCCTGACGGAGCTTTTCGTGTTGCTCAACGTCAGTTTACACAGCCGTATTAGTTTTGCGGGGATACCAAATTCAGACATCGCGGCATAGAGGCAGCTCCTTTTCGTGCTGTCGAAAGCAGCTTTGAAATCGACGAATAGGTGGTGAGTGTCGATTCTCCTTTCACGGGTCTTTTCCAAGATTTGGCGCATGGTGAATATCTGGTCGGTTGTTGATTTACCAGGTCTGAAGCCACACTGATAAAGTCCAATCAGTTTGTTGACGGTGGGCTTTAATCTTTCACACAATACGCTCGATAAAATCTTATATGTATGCGATGTTGAGGAGGCTTATCTCAAGGTAGTTGGCGCAGATTATGGGGTCTCCCTTTTTGTGGATTGGGCATAACACACCTAAATTCCAATCGTTGGGCATGTTTTCGTCCGACCATATTTTACAAAGAAGCTGATGCATGCTCCTTATCAGTTTTTCGCCGCCGTGTTTGAATGTTGTTCTTCAGGCGGGCAATTGCTATTCGAACTTCTTCATGGTCGGGTAATGGAACGTCTGCTCCATCGTCATCGATTGGGAAATCGGGTTCGCCTTCTCCTGGTGTTGTGCGTTCATCGCCATTCAGCAGACTGGTGAAATGTTCCCTCCATAATTAAAGTATGCTCTGGGCATCGGTGACTAGATCACCTTTGGGGGTTCTACAAGAGTATGCTCCGGTCTTGAAACCTTCTGTAAGCCGCCGCTTTTTTTCGTAGAATTTTCGAGCATTACCCCTGTCGGCCAGCTTATCAAGCTGTTCATACTCACGCATTTCGGCCTCTTTCTTCTTCTGTCTGCAAATGCGTCTCGCTTCCCTCTTCAACTCTCGGTATCTATCCCATCCCGCACGTGTTGTGGTCGATCGTAACGTTGCGAGGTAGGCAGCCTGCTTTCTCTCCGCTGCGACACGACACTCCTCGTCGTACCAGCTGTTCTTTTGCACTTTCCGAAAACAAATGGTTTCGGTTGCAATTGTACGTAAGGAGTTTGAAATGCCGTCCCACAGTTCCCTTATACCGAGTTGTTGACGAGTGCTTTCAGAGAGCAGGAGTGCAAGCCGAGTGGAAAATCTTACGGCTGTCTGTTGTGATTGCAACTTCTCGACGTCGAACCTTCCTTGTGTTTTTTGGCGTGCGTGTTTTGCTGCACAGAGGCGGGTGCGAATCTTGGCTGCAACAATATAGTGGTCCGAGTCGATGTTAGGACCTCGGAGCGCACGCACATCTAAAACACTGGAGACGTGTCTTCCATCTATCACAACATGATCGATCTGGTTGGTGGTTTTTCGATCCGGAGGCAGCCAGGTAGCTTGATGTATCTTCTTATGCAGGAATCTAGTACTACAGATAATCATATTTCGGGCCCCGGCGAAGTCGATCAGCCTCAACCCATTTGGGGATGTTTCCTCGTGGAGGCTGAATTTACCGACCGTAGTGCCAAAGATACCTTCTTTGCCCACCCTGGCGTTGAAGTCGCCAAGCACGATTTTGACATCGTGGGGGGGGGGCATCTCTCATAAGTGCGCTCCAAGCACTCATAAAAAGCATCTTTGGTCACATCGTCCTTCTCTTCCGTCGGGGCGTGGGCGCAAATCAGCGATATGTTGAAGAACCTCGCTTTGATGCGGATTGTGGCTAGACGTTCATTCTCCGGAGTGAATGATAGTACTCGGCGACGGAGTCTCTCTCCCACCACGAATCCAACACCAAACTTGCGCTCCTTTATATGGCCACTGTAGTAAATGTCACAAGGACCTACTCGTCTCTGTCCTTGTCCCGTCCATCGCATTTCTTGGACGGCGGTGATGTCAGCCTTTATCTATACGAGGACATCTACCAGCTGGGCAGCGGCACCTTCCCAATTAAGGGACCGGACATTTCAGGTGCATGCTCTCAAATCATAGTCCTTATTTCGTTTGCCATGGTCGTCATCAAAAAGGGGGTCTCTCATCCGAGGCTGTTGGTGGTTTTTCATTGGGGGTGTTTTTTACGTGGCGGGTCCCAAACCCAGCGCACAACCCAATGCAGGGGATGTTTCTCACTTTAGCTCGCCTTCAAACGGATGTTCTTAGGCTACCCAGAGGATACTTGGTCAAAGACCAGAAGTCGTGAGCTGCTTGAGTCATATGTAAAAGAATCGTTTCTGGCCACTCCCAAGTGAATGGCGATCAGAGAACTTTTCTCACTTGCGTGAACTTCTACACATGACTCCATCCTCCTTAATCTATTACCATAAGTTAACGAAATGAATTGTACCTACCTCCTTTTTGTACATACATACATACATCTAGTTGCTGAAATAAAGAAGTTAATTGTTATTTGACCGCAATCGAGATCGCACGAATTACGAAACAATTTTAGACGACCGGCTCTTTAGAGTGTCAGAATAAATGTGTCTCTTTATTTCAAAGATTTTCTTGCTTTTATAGTTTTACAAAAATACTTATCTTCTAATTTACAAAAATTCTTATTCGTGGGAAAATTCCACAGTGCTGCTTATCCTTTATTACTATCATGTGGCTGCATTTGCATTTAATATTTATTTAGGATCAGTGTTTCTTCTCATAACTTAATTTTACATATCTTCTGATTTTCTTAAATAAATGTATCTTCTTATCTACCAGACTATCTTCACACCATCTGTGTTTGCTGTTGTTATTGGGTTAGCATGCGAAGTACCTCTTCCCCCCTTAGTTACAGAACTCTCCTGATGTTCAAAATTGAACATGTTCGTTGCTGCCAAAGCACGGACAACAATATTATATTTAAACCTTTTATATATTTCAATGTTAAATAAGATAAGAAATAATCTAGCTATTGGAATCATACAGTCCACTACTAATAGATATCTATGTTCAAATATATTGAACATACGTACAAAAAAACACATAAAAATATATGCATTGATATGCAGCATACAAACATATGTATATGAGGCACGTATGCATTAATAAGTGATACGCATGCACTCAAGAAATACATACTAAACATATTTACTTAGGTTTGGGCAATTGATTACAAATGCACATGTGCACTTGAAAACAACCCAAACCAAACAATAAAAATTATACTTGTATAACAGCACACACACACATTGTATTGTATTGTATAGTTGAAAAACAACCCCATGTGGTGTGCTGTAAATATATATATTTAATTAGATAAGTTAGACTTCTAAAATAGTATATAAGGTTTACAAACTTAATAATAAAATCAGAATGAATATATTCTCCCTCGAAATTAGACTTTCCATTTCCCCCCACCAGTGGTAAGGAATGACAAGTTCTTTTTTGAGGCCAATGTTTGACAATATAAATCAAACATTTTTTGGTCCTTCGAGCCGGATATAGTGCTCGGCCAAATACAATAAGCCCTGTTATTAATATAAATACAGGCAAAATTAAATTGTAGGACGGGTGTATATTCCCGCATATTAGCAACATAAAAATATTTGTAAGACGGGTGTATATTCCCGCATTAAAACCGATCGCATAAGCCGTTTTAGCAGAGACTAAACGCAGTGATCTAACTGCTATCCAAGAGATATTCAGCGGCTGTGAGTCGAGGCACAGCAAGGTCAACTAGGCGACCAAATCAAATACCTCCAACGATTTCTTTGGAGAACAACAAGCAGTTAATTAATAAATAAAAAAAGTGTTGCGGAAAAACTCTCAAAATGGGAATCAACAAGAAGAAAATTCCTGAAGCCCAAGCGGATTTTTCCGAAAAGGTGTTGTACACGTCCAACACTTTTCCAACAAAATCATCAAGTAAAACAAAAATTGAAGAAGTTGAAGCTAAACACCAAGATTTAGACCGAAAAACTTCCTTATTCATGAGGAAAGTTGAAAACCTCAGAAGAAAAATGGAAGATCTAAGCATGGAATTAATAATCGACAACGATCAAATAAAAGGCTTAGACTGTTTATTTACAGACATCCAAAATCTAAAAAGCAAATTAGATTTTAATGTTGAAATTGAAATCTTATTCGAAGAAATTTATGACGAATACTACGAAGAGCTTAAACATTTAAAGAAAAAGTTACAAAAAGACTTTGAAGAAAGAAAAATAATAAAAATTCCAACATTTTATGGCGATACTAAGGAATGGGCCAAATTTTACAACGTGTTCAAAGTTATGGTACATGACAACGAGCAGATGAAGAACATAGAGAAAATACTGCGTCTTCGTCAATGCTTAAAAGGCGAAGCTGCACGAGTAATACAGCATTTTAAAATTTCGTCAAAAAATTATGAAGCTGCATGGAGTCTACTTAGGAAAAAGTATGACAATCAGCCAATTCTGTTCATCGTTTCCAAATTATCTACAACTGCGACGAAACTAACTAATGCAGTACAAAAGATTGAACACGAAAAACTTATAAAAATTCACTACTCTCTCTATCTTCTGTTGAGGAAAAAACAACAGAAATAATAGAGAAAGATAGAAAGGAAAATGAAGCTGAAGAAGAATCACTTGAAGAACTTCGTAAGCCTTCAAAAACTGAGGAATCTCACAATATCATATCTCTTCCGGCAGGCTCACATTTTGGAGAAATGTGGGACAGTGAAGTCCAGACGAAATCGTTTGAAGATAAGGACGAAACTGAAGTAATTGAATACATTTTAGAAGACAAGCTGCGCGTAGAGGAAATTACTTTTGAGGAGCAAGGCACATTTAACGATGTGAACGATAAAATGTCTCCTTTGGAAATTGAGGAGAATGCAAAAGATGAAATAAAATATCTTGCAGAAAGAGATGTTGAAGTTGATAACGGAAGTGTTTCAAACGATGGTCCAGAGGGGGAAGAGGAAAATGCAGGCGAATCGAATGAGGAATCGATAAATGTAACTATTGGTGAAGACGAACAAATACTTTTGCATGATAAGGCACCTGATAAAAAGGAAAAATGCACCGATGCAGAAGGTGATACTACCGGCAAGAATTCAGCGCAAAAGAGTACAAAAGCGGTTGCAGCTTTGGATGACACAAGAACATCCAAGGGTGGATCCAGCAGCAGTAAATGCAGCAAGTCTGATGACGATAAATCAAAAAGAAAAGATGAGAAGTCCGGCGACAAAAAGGATAAAGACATTAGTGAACAAAAATCATCTTCAAACAAGTCTTCGCAGAAGGATGACAAAGAAAAGTCTTCAGTGAATATCTCTACAAAATCGTCGTCCACACCAGACAACACCTTCACGTAATCTTTGGATATCCATGTTATCTTCATTAACGAGAGCCAGGGATCTGAAAACTATATTTTCTAAATATGGAAAAGTTGTCGGAGCCAAGGTGGTCACCAACACCCGAACTCCGGCTACACGTTGTTATGACTACGTAACAATGCCATCATCGTCGAATGCCAGTCGTTGCATTGAGAATTTGCATCATACCGAACTCCATGGACGGATAATATCAGTAGAGCACACTAAAAACGAAATCAGCAACTCAACAAGTGTCGCCAAAACACGAATGGATAAAACAAAAATAGATCCAGTTGGAAAAGCGGATGTAGTAACAACCATTTGGGAGTTACTAATACCATGGCAGCTTGCGTTAAAACAACCGGACACATAACATTGCTATTCTTTATAGTCGGCGTGCTAGTAGCAATCTTCATTCACTATCGATTGAAAACCAGGCGACGACTTCAAACTGCAATCACTTTCCGGAATCACGGACAACAATATTATATTTAAACCTTTTATATATTTCAATGCTAAATAAGATAAGAAATAATCTAGCTATTGGAATCATACAGTCCACTACTAATAGATATCTATATTCAAATATATTGAACATACGTACAAAAAAACACATAAAAATATATGCATTGATATGCAGCATACAAACATATGTATAAGTTAACACACATAGCCAAATCACCATCTGCTTATTCATTTCACCTGTAGTGCATCGAAGTGCTTACGATGCAACTTACCTTCCGCGCATGACAATAACAGCAATAACAACGGTATGCGAAATCAGCAACAATAACATTCCCATAGGTACGGAAAGTGCTGACGCTATGTCTGCAGAGTAGCATGTGACAGTGATAAAGACAACAACGGCGAACCGCAGTGGCAGCGGCAGCGACGCTTAGGGTAGCGTTAAGTTAGGAATTGGCTTTTGTTTAGGGAAATAATTAGTCTAAGACCGACTCTGTAAACGAAAAGATTTGGCAGCTCCTGCATAGCAGGAGAAATAAAAGATTAAAAAAATATAAGTGAAGAGACTTCATTATTGGCGCCCAACGTGGGGCCACGCGCGGAAAAAGATACGGTAAAATCCTTATAAAAGGATAATAGTCTAACAATTCGCAAGGTGGCCGCGAGCTCGATACCCGCGAGTAACAACCAAAATTTTAATTAAAAATAAAAACAACGCTTAAATCAACAAGCTTAAGGATTTGCACATCGCGCCTAGACGTAGCCAGCGAAGGACTGAGGAGAGAATCGGACTAAGCTGTGGACATCCCCATTAAATATAAAATAATAAAATATGATAATTTTTCACATGTAAGTAAAGTGCTCGGCTTTCGAATAAATAAACTTTTTTCTTAACTTGTGTGCGTGGATCAATTATAGTTATCTGAATAAGCGACGCTATTACTGCTCAGGAGCACGACATAGTTAGTGTTATTACAATTTTTCTGGTTTTTTATTTTCGTTTGTGTGATCGTTCTTTTTTGTGTAAACCATGGACGCACAAACGATGCAGGGCTTAATAACAGCAGCCATAAGGACTGCCACTGAAATAACAAAACGAGAGTTCCAAGGAACCATTGACTCATTGACTAACAGACTGGCGACTTTAGAGACCCCTACAAGGGTAATAGAATATGCGCCTGTTACAATCACAGGCAATGTTCAATGTGACGAATCTCTGGACGTGATAAAATCGCTGCCCGAATTCAACGGGACACAATCACGGTATGTTTCGTGGAGAAATGCCACTCAGGCAGCGTATAAGGTGTATGAACAATATGACGGTAGTTCCCGTCACTACCAAGCGGTAGCGATCATAAGGAACAAGATTACAGGAACAGCTGACACCGTGCTTGCTTCTTTCAACACGGTTCTAAATTTCAATGCGATTATCGCCAGACTAGATTTCACTTACTCTGATAAGAGACTCCTTCATATGATTGAGCAAGAGATGTCGACGTTGCGTCAGAGCAACAAGAACATCCTGCAGTTCTATGATGAAGTAGAACGGAAACTTACCTTGCTCGTAAACAAAACAGCGATGTCATATAGTGGAAACGCTGAGCTAATCAGCACTCTTAATCAAAAATATCGACAAGATGCGCTACGAGTGTTTATTTCAGGTCTTAATAGGCCTCTATGCGATGTTTTGTTCTCCTCGAGGCCTGCCGATATGCCCACAGCACTAGCCCTTGCACAAGAGCTAGAAGCTAACCAAGCCAGATCTGCATTCGCCTATTCGTTCCTCAATAGGAAGGAGCGACCGCTTGGAGCCATTCAGAGGGCAACCCCATTCATCCCCCAGGATCTCCCTCAATATCGAAGAATGGAAGCCACCCGACAGGATGTGACACCGATGGAGGTCGATCCATCCCTTTCTTACCATCGACAGAATAGACAGCAATTGCGCCAATCGATTAACCAAAGCCAGGGAACCCAACCAGGATTCACTGTGAATCCTCTTTCTCAGAGGAATCCGTTCAATACTTACCGGTCCCAAGGAAAGCAAGAAGTAGCTCAAAAGAGGCGAGTGGAAAGCGACAGACAGACGGCACCAAAGATGCAGCGCGTAAACCACCTAGGAACGCAGGGATATGGGGACGAGAAGCAAGGGTGCGATGAAGACTATAGTGGTGACCAGAATATTAATAACGGCGAGGACATACAGTACGACGACCAATACTTGGACGAACCTATTGATGAAATTAATTTTTTAGATCAAAGTCCCTCCTGCCATATGTAAGTAGATCATTCGCAGGGAGGGAATTAAAATTTTTAATAGACACTGGTGCCGCGAAAAATTATGTTAAGGACTTCGATTTCCTTAAGGGCATTAAGGAGGTTGAGAAGCCCTTCCTTGTCAACTCAATCCACGGGACTGATAACATAAAACATAAATGCACTATACATTTCTTCGACCAAAATGCTCAATTCTATATTCTGACCTCCCTCCAGACATTTGACGGTATCATAGGGTTTGACTTCCTTAGAGAAATAGGTGCAGACCTAGACATGAAGAACGGGATTATTCACTATAATGGTAAAAGAGAAACTCTTAGGCATTTCCCTTGTCGAGACGTGAACGCTATCCTGTCTACTAATAATCGCGAAAATCGAATATCAAAGTTAATAAAGGAGCATTCAGGAGTGTTTGCCGCACCAAATGAGTCATTGCCTTATAATACAAATATTGTAGGAACAATAAGAACCGTTGATGACAATCCAGTCTATTCCAAAAGCTACCCATATCCAATGGCTTCAGCCGACTTCGTAAATCGAGAAATTTCCGATCTGCTCCGCAACGGCATAATAAGACCTTCACGGTCACCGTATAATAATCCAATATGGGTTGTAGGAAAAAAGGGACTTACTGAATCTGGAGAAAAAAACATGCGCCTGGTTATTGATTTCAGGAAGCTTAATGAGAAAACGATAAGCGATAGATATCCCATTCCCGAGACTTCAGTCATCTTGGCTAATCTGGGGAAGTCATCGTTTTTTACCACTCTTGATCTTAAATCTGGGTTTCACCAGATAAGACTAGCAGAACGGGACAGGGAAAAGACAGCATTCTCCGTTAATAACGGGAAATATGAATTTTGCCGACTTCCGTTCGGCCTTAAGAATGCGCCTAGCATCTTTCAGCGGGCCATCGATGACGTTCTTCGAGACGAAATTGGCAAGTGTTGCCATGTGAAGCTCCAAGAACACTTCGTGCCTTGCGGTCCTTCCTCGGACTTTCAGGGTACTATAGACGGTTCGTGAAGGACTATGCGTCAATTGTTAAGCCATTAACGAAATACCTTCGCGGCGAAAATGGACATGTTAGCGCCAATCGTTCTAAAAACGTTCATATTCGACTGGACGAAGAGGCGATACGAGCGTTTGGTAAAATCAAGGAAATTTTAGCTTCAGAGGACGTCCTCTTACTATATCCTGATTTTGAAAAACCTTTCGACTTAACGACCGATGCATCCTCACATGCATTGGGCGCGGTTCTGTCACAGGGCGGTCGACCTGTCACCATGATTTCCCGGACCTTGTCATCCACTGAAGAAAATTACGCTACAAATGAGCGCGAGCTCTTAGCAATAGTCTGGTCCCTCCAGAAATTGAGAAATTATCTTTATGGTGTTAAACAGCTTAACATCTACACAGACCATCAACCCCTTACGTTCGCCATATCGGATAAAAACCCAAACGCGAAACTTAAGCGATGGAGAGCATTTGTGGAGGAATTTTCCCCTAAATTTTTCTACAAGCCAGGGAAAGATAATGTCGTAGCGGATGCGTTGTCACGACAGCATATTAATAGTTTGGAAAATTCAGGCTCCTCTACGGATGCTACAGCACACAGTGAGGTATCACTCACTAAAACTATTCCCACAATAGAGAATCCTATTAATTGCTTTAGGAGTCAAATAATTCTTGAAGAAGGTAGCTCCCCATCGAAGACTTCAAAAATAATTTTTAAAGCGCAGATGAGGCACCATGTCATCTTTAATGACAGAAGTGAACTACCGAAAATCATAGGGGACTGTGTTAATCCTAATGTTGTAAACGGACTATTATGTGACCTACCAACACTTGCAAGAATTCAAGACGAAGTATTAACGAAATTCCCAGGTGTAAAATTCCGACATGCAACGAGGCAAGTGATAGACATAACCAATGAAGACGATCAGAAGGAGATATTGGAAACCGAACATAATCGGGCCCATCGTTCTTTAAAAGAAAACCTGCAACAGATTCTAAAGGAGTATTATTTCCCCAGAATGCGACAGAAATTGAGGGAATTAGTAATTAACTGTAAAATCTGCCGGGAGGCCAAGTACCAACGCCACCCCCCGAATCCGACGGTAGGCCAAACCCCTATACCACAGTATCCTGGAGAAATTCTCCACCTCGACATCTATTCAACGGATAAGAAACATTTCCTGACGTGTGTCGACAAGTTCTCAAAATTCGCGATAGTTTCACCCATTGCTTCCAGGTCAATAGTTGACGTAAAACAACCTATTATACAGATTCTAAATTTTTTTAAAAATACAAAAACCATAGTTTGCGATAATGAAAAGTCCTTCAATTCGCAAACAATAAAGTCACTGTTGAGAGATAATTTTTCGGTAACCATGTTTACAACCCCTCCGCATCATAGTACCACTAATGGGCAGGTCGAAAGGTTCCATAGCACATTAACAGAGATTGCAAGGTGCACTAAACTTACACAAGGACTGAACGAGACGGTGGATTTGATATTGCTTGCTACATCGAAATATAATAGGTCGGTTCATTCCGTTACGGGACAAAGGCCTATAGATGTAGTTCATTCTATTCCTCAGCAATTACGAGAAGACATCGTGAACAAAATTGTCAGGGCACAAGCACTTGAGTTAGGTCGATTGAATAAACATAAGAAGTTGAAAACATATCAACCCGGAGACAAAGTATTTGTTAAAACCAATAAAAGAATTGGCAATAAATTAACAAAATTGTATGTGGAAAATATTATTGAGCAGGACTTGGGAACTACGGTCATGATAAATGGTAAACGGGTTCACAAGGCAAACTTGAGGTAAAGCAAGTTTTTTTCTTTTTTCCCAGATACTCGTTTTTGACGGTTATTTCCTGGACGCAGGCGAAATTATTTAATTACACCAACTCACACTACATGATGATTTCAACTGGGAAAGTTGCTATTCACGACCAATATGGTATTTTGCTACATAAAACTAACTTGACGAATTATGAAACTATTGCGACAGATACGGAAGGGCTGCTTGAACAGTTTCCACATTCTCCTGCAAGGAAATTGCTCCAAGCGGATGCTGGTCAGATCCTCGTTTTATTGGAGACTCTGAAGACCCATCACCGACATTCACGTGGTATCAACATTATAGGTACTGCACTGAAATACATCGCAGGGACACCCGACTTCGACGATTTTAACGAGGTCGCAACCAAAGAACGTGAACTGATTGAGGCTAATGAACGACAGATTACAATTAACACTCAGCTTCAGACAGGAATAAATAATCTGACACGAGCAATGAATGACCTACTTAAAATTACAAAAGAAAAAATTGTGGACACAGGGCATTTATTTGGGTTGGCTACAGCAAGAAACAGGGCAGTACTAGCAGACCTCACAAACATAGTTCATTCAGTAACACTAGGAAAGCATAACATAATTGATCCCGTCATTTTAGATAGTGATGATACTAAAATTTTGCTATTTGCCGAACACTTTGCCAATATTACTATAAGCGATATTTTAACAGCCTCTAAGCTAAGAATATTGCAGGATAGTGATAATATTTATTTTGTAGTTAAATATCCTAAAATCAGCAGAATTTGTGAAAAAATTAGGCTTTTACCTGTAATTCATAGTAAGAAGATAATTAACTTAGAAACAGATATAGCAGCACACTGCGCCCCCGACTACCAACCTCTCACAAACTGCAAAAATGCTGCAACCCTTACATTTTGCCAGCCACTTGCTTCAGCCTCATGCGTGGAACAGCTATTGAATCATAAATCAGCGCAATGCAAAACAACTTCAGCAGAACACATCGCCCCTATTGAAGAAATTGCCGACGGACTAATAGTGGTAAATGACCAGTGCGTTGAGATCTCAGAGGGAACACGGTCAAGCGTTACTATAAAGGGCACCTTTCTCGTTATGTTTGAAGGTAATGTCACCATAAACGGAACTAATCATATCAACTGGAAAAAAGTTGTAAAATCCCACCCCGAAGCCCCTCCTTCAACGATAGTAAAGTTTACGGAACATATAAAAACTCTATCATTGCCGTATCTGGAAGAGGTACATGTAAAGAACTTAAAGCATATTGCTTCACTTCAACAAGAAATGGCAACCAAACATTTGATCTCGATTGGTTCACTGGGGCTAGTGGCTACGATCATCATTTTTATGATAATAGCCTACTTTTGGTCCAGGAAGCAGCGAAAGCTTGCCATCATTGAAGTGATTAGAAACGCCGACACTGCAACTCCACCCGACGTGTAAGAGGCACCCGAGGACGGTCGCTTTCAAAAGGGGGAGTAGTTAACACACATAGCCAAATCACCATCTGCTTATTCATTTCACCTGTAGTGCATCGAAGTGCTTACGATGCAACTTACCTTCCGCGCATGACAATAACAGCAATAACAACAGTATGCGAAATCAGCAACAATAACATTCCCATAGGTACGGAAAGTGCTGACGCTATGTCTGCAGAGTAGCGTGTGACAGTGATAAAGACAACAACGGCGAACCGCAGTGGCAGCGGCAGCGACGCTTAGGGTAGCGTTATGTTAGGAATTGGCTTTTGTTTAGGGAAATAATTATTCTAAGACCGACTCTGTAAACGAAAAGATTTGGCAGCTCCTGCATAGCAGGAGAAATAAAAGATTAAAAAAATATAAGTCAAGAGACTTCATTATTTATATGAGGCACGTATGCATTAATAAGTGATACGCATGCATTCAAGAAATACATACTAAACATATTTATTTAGGTTTGGGCAATTGATTACAAATGCACATGTGCACTTGAAAACAACCCAAACCAAGCAATAAAAATTATACTTGTATGACAGCACACACACACATGTATTGTATTGTATAGTTGAAAAACAACCCCATGTGGTGTGCTGTAAATATATATATTTAATTAGATAAGTTAGACTTCTAAAATAGTATATAGGTTTACAAATTTAATAATAAAATCAGAATGAATATATTCTCCCTCGAAATAAGACTTTCCATTTCCCCCCACCAGTGGTAAGGAATGACAAGTTCTTTTTTGAGGCCAATGTTTGACACCACAAATCAAACACCTGAGATTTGTTTACAATTTCTATTCGCGTTTGTTTTCTTAACATATACAAGAGAAGGCTTGTTAAAAGTAAAATAATAAAAAAAATTACAAATGAAATTGAATAATTAATTTTCTTATGGTACTAAAGTTCTTCTATTTTTTCTATGTTCTTTAAATGTTCCAGTCTCATTTCTTCAAATGAAATTTTATTTGTAAAATTAGTTTCTTTATTTACAGGAAAGTAAAATCTTTGTTGGAATATTTTTACCTTATTAGAGAAAATTTGATTGTTAATTTCTAGTGTACAATTTTGGTAGTGTATTAAATAAGCTTAGTATTTTTCAAATTTTTTAATATTAATGTTTCATCGTCAATTTCAATTATTTCTGTTATTTCGTTCTTAATTAATAGACATGTTTTTGTAAAAACACAATGTTTTGACGTTTTTAATTCATTAAGTGTTTTGTCTTTTTCATATGTATAAGTTTTATTATTGTAATTAAAAACTGTTTATGGAACGGATGTAATTTCTCTCATTTGTTCATTTGAAATGGGCTGAATAACTTTTAATTGAACTGTGCTAAAATTTCGTGATACTTTTACTATTAAAAGGAGCAGTTTTTCTGCATTCTGAATTTCACACATTTTTAAATGTTGCAACTTAAATAGGTCAACTTCTTCACTTGCCAAAATTCCTGGATGTAATAATCCATGCTTGGCGGCTGCAATGCTGTCTTGAATATGATCAATTTTTTCTTTAAGGACATGTATTCTTAAGATTTGCTCGTTAAACATGTTGTTTAATGCAGCATCCTTTAGAATTTTATCATTTCCTCTTTCATAATCTAGTATTTTTCCCTGTCTTGTTCTATTGTTGTTTTTAAATATCTAAATGTTTTTTCAAAATATTTATTTATTTTAACTTGTTGGTTTAAGGTTGTAATAGAATTGTGCATATTTTGATCAATCACCTTTAAGTGATCCTCAATATCCTCTCTATCTATGTCATCCATTGTTCCAAATAAATATTTATTCATTGTCCCAACCAAATTAAATAAGCCTCTTTTATGCCTATTCCCACTAGATTTAGGTATTAAGGTTTTGACTTTTGTTTTAAGGATTAAGAGTTCATTCCTAAGTAAATCGCGATGTAATGGCCTCAAGAGATTTGTATTAAAAGTCATGTTGTTAATTAAATATAAAATTTCATAAGGGTCTATGGCGTGTATTATAAATTCTGATGACACTACAATTTCCGTTTTGGATGCACTAATTTCCACATATCCGCTGTTTTCATGAATCGGTTGGATGGTTAAAATGGACATTGCTGATGGAGCGATTGTCATTAGTATCAAAAATATTAGTGTCCAGTTGATCTGCAAATTTATTTTCTCTTTTAATATTGGCTATATGTACATTATCTAGTTTAAGCTTCCTATATTGTGGTGCGTTCTTATGACGTACTGCCATATAATTCTTAACAAATGCTTCTTCTTTATTTATTTTTTGAATATTATTTCTTTATTTACTTTCCCATTTTCTATGTAAATTGGTCTTTCCTTAGTTACCGAATGAATCGTTTTGTTATAAAATTCGAAACATCTAAACATTTTTTCTTGAACTGAGAGAGTCCTATATTCTAATTCAGCAACTCTAAGTTTTTCGCTAATAGTATTATGAAAACGTTCTATATCCGAATTCCCTGTATGACTATTTGGCTTGGTAAAATGAACCTCTATATTTTCTATGTTAAAAAAATTCTTAACATTAACGTTATTAAATTCATTATCAGCTATAATTTTTCTTGGCTTTCCTTTAATAGAAACATATTGTCTAAGTTTTTCAACAAGAGTCAAACTATTTCTGTTTTCCAAAGGCAATGCCATTTCAAATTTTGAGAATTTATCTATAGTTGTCATGAGAGTTTGCTTTAGGAATATAAAAGTATCAACATGAACAATATCATTAATTTCAGTAGGAGTTTGTGTTATGTCAAACTTAGGTTTCAACGGATTTCTGTTATACTTTACTTTATTACATATATCGCAATTGTTTATATATTTTTGTATTAACTCTTTTAGTTTTTTAATATGTATAAGGTGTTTTAAACCATTATAATTTTCATTTATGCCAGCATGCCCAGTTTCATATTTGTGGTACTTTGAAATGTACCGATATGCCTCTGTTTCATCTGACAAGTCTTTGGCATGAACTAAACATTTAAAGAATTTGATACTATTGCCAAATATTTCGATTAATTTTAGTTGAACTTTGTTGTGTTCGGAGTCAGCTATTTCTGAAAAAATTCCTGCTTTTTTAGTTTTAACATGTGTCCTTAAAATGTCTACCATGTATTCGCTATTAATGTCACCTTGGCTTATGTAAATCTTAAGATTTTTACCTATTTTTTCAGTGTCTCTTACTTTATGTTCACATAAAATAATTTGAGTCTGAAAACGATTGATGACAGATTCAAGTGTAGGGATATGGTCATTTAATTCTTCTACTTGAGAGTGAATTGTAGCTGCTGTACTCATGTTATCATCTTCTTCAGAAGTTTGATTTATGAGGCAGATTTCTCCAGAATCTACATCTAATCTGCTAAGAAAGTCGGCCAATGTATTTTCATGCCTTTTATATATTGATTACATATATCGTATTCTCCAAGTTTCAGAAGCCACCTTTGTAATCGAGGATTTATGTCTTTTCCTTTATATTTTGCTTGTAACCACTTAAGTGGTAAATGATCTGTTAAAAGATCGAATTGCCTACCATAAATGTAGGGTCTAAAATAATTAACTGCCCAAACGATGGCTAAGAGTTCCTTTTCTGTTGTGCTATATTTCTTCTCGTGTTCATTAAGTATCCTGCTAGCATAGCAAATGGGATGGCCATCTTGCATTAATACGGCACCAATTGCAAAATTGCTAGCATCAGTTGCAACTTTAAATTTCTTTTCGAAATAGGGATATTTTAATATTGGATCGTTAACTAAAAGTCTTTTTAGTGTATAAAAAGCGGCTATAAATTGTTGATCTTTAATATTAATACGAACTTCCTTTTTAAAAAATTTTGTCATGCCAATAGCAATTTTAGCGCAATCTTTAATGAATTTCCTATAATATCCTGTTGCTCCTAAGAAAGATTTAATTTGCTTCACTGTTTCAGGAAGCTTTAATTTTTGAATTGCTTCTATTTTATTAGGATTCGGTTTAAATCCTTCTGTAGTTAAAATGTGACCAAGATATTCAGTAGTCTTAGCAAAAAAATTGCATTTATCTATTTGAATTTTTAAACACTGTTCTCTTAATTTTTAAAAAACTTTTTCTATACTTTCCTTGTGTTCTTGAAGAGAGGAACTAAATATGAGAATGTCATCTAAATAAACAAAGCATATTTTATTAATGTATTCTCTTAAGACAGAGTTCATTAATCTTTGGAAAGTGGCTGGGCCGTTCTTTAGACCAAATGGCATTCTTATGAATTCATAATGGCCTAACGGTGTAGAAAATGCAGTTTTTTTTCCTATCACATTCTTTTATAAGAATTTGATGGAAACCTTTGGCTAGATCAATTGTCGTAAAATATGTTGCTTGACCTAATTTTCCAGATATGCTATCTGTATTTGGAATTGGGAATTTATCAGATATAGTTATTTCATTTAGAGCCCTGTAGTGATGAGCGATATTTCACTACCGGTGATTTTTTCACTGTGATTAAAAAATCGCAAATCGCAACTGCGATCACATTTTATAAATAGCAGTTCGCTTCTATAAACTGCGATTGCGATCGCAGTTCGAACCTGTGAATTGCGATCGCAGTTCGAACCTGTGAATTGCGATCGCAGATCGAAACAGTGAATTGCGATTGCGATAGCAGTTCACAATAAATTGGTGAAACTGTGATTTTTTAATAGTACAGTACATGCGATCACAATAGCAAATAGCAGAAAAGTAGCAGCTTTCTTCAGGGTATTGTATATATATAAACATATATGCGTATATGCTATTTTTCGTCATAGCGGTTTGATGTTTTGAGTATAACGTTCTTATGATTTTTAATAATAGCAGGAAATTTATCAAGGAAAAGAAGTGAAGTATGGCAGATGTTTGAAGTAGTAGATGAAATATATGCAAAATGCAATATTTGCAAAACAAAAATTTCATTTAAAACATCTTTAACAACCAGAAGTTTCAACTACTTAAGGAATATTTTAATTTAATATAATTAAAATTTTCATTTTACTTATTTGAAAGCTTTTGTGATGAATTTAAAAAATTAGTTTAGAGTACAAATTGAAACTCTTTTCATGGTAATATATATATAGCATAAATATTTAAATTAAGTTTCTAATAACACTTACACACACACGTTTTATATTTATTTATTCTTTTGTTAAGATGCTCTTATAATTATTTTGTTTAACCGAATATTATTTAATTTAAAACAAGAATTGTAATTAATTAATTTCAGAAAAAAATATGGAATAAAAAAATTACGGGTTTTTAATATTTTCCCAAAGATTAGGAAACTCCCGTTATTAATTTGGTCTGGAAAATATTATTAGCGGGTATTCAAAACATTCTGATAGATTATGGAGTTTATTAGTTCTTCTTTGAAAATATACAAATACATACAAATGAAGTATGCAATAAGCTCTAAGTTTCAGGTAGCCGAACCGTTCTAACATTTTCGTAAATGTAGTGTAAAGAAAGGCGTAAAAACTTGACCCGAGTTACAGGAACCAAAAGAGCATTTGCCGCCAATAACGACAAAAGGTTCAGTCGTTCTCACGACAGTCGGGTGTACGTAACTGGACGGGACCCGGACTTGTATTTGGCCAAACACTGTCAAATCGGCAGAATCTGCCGCTACAACAACAACAACAAAAGGTTTCCGTTTGAACGTCGACTTAGTTGCGATCGCAATAGCAATATAAAATCACAGTGATTTAAAAATAGCAATCACTGAAATCACAGTGATTTAAAAATCGCAATATCACTCATCTCTAGAGCCCTAATCTATTACTATTCTCCATTTCTTTTTACCAGAATTATCCATTTTCTTTGGGACAATCCAAAGTGGTGAATTGTATGGGGCAGCTTTCTTTAATTATTCCCTGGTCCAGCATTTCTTTAATTTGTTTGGTTATCTCCTCCTCGTGTATTTGAGGGTATTTATAAATTTTTGAATATACAGGCTTTTCAGTTGTTGTAACGATTTCATGTTGTACTTCATGAGCTTGGGTTAGTTGTTCATTTTCTCTAAATATAAGGTCATTATTTTTCCGTAGTATTTCCTTTAACATCTTCCTTTCTACAGTATTCATATCAGGCCTTTCTAGGATTGAAAACTCTTTCTCAATGGGTTCAATTGAATGAATTTCTTCCTTAACAAACGGGCATGGGTTTAAAAATTGAATTTTATTGCCATTAATATAAATGTAATTTTTTTCAAAATTAATTATTGCATTTAATGGTCTCAAAATATTCTGCCCTATTAAGCAGTCGAGTTTTCTATTAAAAAAATGGTGTTAAATGCCAATGCACGAAGTTTTCACTATTGAATTCCGTAGGCAAGGGAGTTTTCACTTCTTCAGTAATGAAAAATTCACCACCCATTGTTTTTAATTGAATGGGATTTTCTAATTTATTTTTCCAAAATCCTAAATCTACTTTACTATTTAAAACTGAAGTTGTTGAACCGGTGTCGATTAAACACTTCAATCTATTTCTACCTATAGTTAGTTCCACTATTGGTAGCTCCTCCACCGGGCTGGTGACCTAAAATTTTCGCCCTGATTGTAATCCATATGGTCTACTTCCATGGGCACAGGCCTTTGACTTCTATTGCTATTCCTACTCTGTTGTGAATAGCTATTTCGTGATGCTTGTTATGGGTTATTATTATTATCCATTCTACTATTATTTACCCAAAAACGTTGTTGTGTTGAAAAAGAAGGCTGAGGATTACTAGCATGTACCCTATTGTTTGAATCGTAATTATTTTGTGAGGGGTAATAACGCTGCCCATGGTTACTATATTTATTTTTATTTTGCTTGATTAATCCAGTATCCTCTAAGCAATAAAAAGCTTCCTTTAGTTTTCTAATATCCCTACTCAAAATTAAGGAGGACAAATGAGGACTAATTCCATTTAAGAAGGTTTTTAGAAAAAATGCCTCGTTGGCTTCCGGTGAAAAGGCTATGGGTTTCTCACAATCAAATTCGTACTTAATATTAGTTTTATCTAAAATATCCCTTAATTTTACAAAATATTCACTTACATATTTTACAAAATATTCACTTACATTGTAGTGCTTAACGTTGATTGCCTGGTGGTACAGACTCCTGTAGCTCTCCTTTACTCCGGCGTTCCGGATGAGTTCCTCCTTTACGTCGTCCCCTATCGGTGTGCTTCCTAAAGGTCGGACTACCTTCAGGGCGTCTCCATTTATTTTTGTTAGTACGTAGCGTTGAATAACAAATTCCTTTAACGATGGGTTATCGTTAAAGAGGCGGAGTATGGCATCCACTTCTCTTATAAATGAGGATAGATCGTAACCATCACTTCCGTTGAATGGCCTTATTCTCGAAGCTTCCTTCAGGAGCTCGGAGTTGTTAATAGTTGCCATGGTTCTTTTTTTTATAAAAACTGTTTTAAGGCCTCGAAAACGCCTTATTTTTATTTTTAAAATTGATTTTGTTTTTTGTTTTTCTTTTTTTTATGTGTGGATTTTCTTCGGAAAATCCAAGCGACCCGTTTGACCAATCTTAAGGTTATGTCAAACGTTTACCGACTGCGCCAATTACGAAACAATTTTAGACGACCGGCTCTTTAGAGTGTCAGAATAAATGTGTCTCTTTATTTCAAAGATTTTCTTGCTTTTATAGTTTTACAAAAATACTTATCTTCTAATTTACAAAAATTCTCATCTGTGGGAAAATTCCACAGTGCTGCTTATCCTTTATTACTATCATGTGGCTGCATTTGCATTTAATATTTATTTAGGATCAGTGTTTCTTTTCATATCTTAATTTTACATATCTTCTGGTTTTCTTAAATAAATGTATCTTCTTATCTACCAGACTATCTTCACACCATCTGTGTTTACTGTTGTTCTTGGGTTAGCAGGGATGTAACTCACGCGTTTCCTTTTTTTCGCTATTTCGCCGTCGCAATTTTTCGCAAGTCAAGTGTCCGGTACAGGCAATTGGTAAAGTTTCATTAAGTGAATATTTTAAAAATATTAAACAACACGCATCCCGGAACAATTTTAGTTCTCAAAAACGCTTGAGAAACTTCACTTATTTTTGGCACTCTACCCACGAAATCAACGTACAAGACTGCAGGTAGTGTTGTACTTCATTTAAGTACAAGGGTAATGCACTGATTATTTCACTTTGAACAAAAAAGAAAAAAAAAACACACACACTGTAATTCGAAAAAAAATTATTAATTTCTTGGACGCACAAACATCGTCTGGAGCGTCAACAATCTCTCTCGGTTTTTGTTTTTTCTTGTGGTTAATTTGAGTCTAGTCGCTCAACTCTGCCTTTCCATACATTGTTTGAATAGCAATAAAGGCAAGCAGCAATGACGCAGCTGCAGTTTCGCGAGTACAAACAAAAAAAAATACAAAATTAGAAAAGTGAAGTGAGCGACGGCTAGAAAGCCAAACAGCTAAGGCAAGCAGCAAAGTGAGAGCAGGACAGGCAAACCAGCAAAGGGAGAGCAGCAAAGGCAAAGCAGCGCACCAGCCATCCCAGAAGGACAGCAAAAAAAACAGAAGAGGTGAATTCGAAAATAACCCCGTGAACAAAAGTGAAAGTGAATAGCGGATATATAGTAAATAAAATAAGTGCTTATGAATTTTTATCTGTTTGTGTACATAGTCAAAGAGTAAGCATGCAAGTGCATTGGGACGATTACCCAGTAAGCACATTCTAATTAAATTAAAAAAAATACTTTGAGAAAATAGTTTACTAAATTCATTAATTTTTTTGTGCCTTCGAAAATTCACGCTTCACTAAGAAACAACGCACTACTAATTTGTAGTTTGTCCGTGAATGGTTCAATAACTTTTGATCTTTTTGCAACATATTTGCAAATATTTTTTATATTTTAATTTCAAAGATTTAGATCCGATTTTTGCAGTTCCGGTTCAATTTTCGAACATAATGGAATCCATCAGAGCATTTATCACAGCTCCAGACGCTCTACTGCAGTTTGATGAGTCTTTTACTCCAACAGCAAACAACCAAAGTGCCTACTCTCTTGAAGTACAACAAGCTGAACTGAAATCTCTGTGGGCAGAGGTAAAGTCAGAATACAAGTTGTGTTTGCCAAAAGTGGATCTTTCCGACACAAGCTTAATTGACGACATTAAGCTTAAATATTCAAGCTTTTATCACGCTTATGTGTGTTGCGCGGCCTTGATGAGCGAACACATGCACAACCTCACGGCGTTCAACCAAAACCCTACTTCAAATTCAATGGTGATTCAACCTGAACGGTTACAACAAACGGTAGAACCCGTGAGGTATTCCATCAACTTATCGCCATGTGATACCGAAATATTTCATGGCGATGTTTTACAATAGCCCTCATTTAGAGATTTATTTGCCGCCATTGATGGGAATAACCCAAGCCTATCTCCAGTGGAGAAGTTATTCCATGTGAATCAAAACACGCGAGGTGAGGCAAAAGTTATCGTTTCCAAAGGCCCATGACGAATGACGGATTTCCATTGGCTTGGAATAATTTGTGGTGTAGATATGAAAATAAGCGAGTGCTTGCCAACACACAATTGAATTTATTGTTCAAGCTCCCGCACCTTTTAAAAGAATCTAAGACCGAACTCAGAAATATACAGCGGGAGATTAATAGCTGCATCTCAGCTTTACAAATACATGGCATCAATATATATAGATAGCTGGGATGCCAATTTACGTATTTGTGTTCTATCCGACTACCGGACTATACACTGTCGCATTAGGAACAATCTCTGGATTCAGATTCAGAGATCCCAAAATGGGTTGAGTTAGACAAGTCTCTAACCAAACGGGTTAAAACGCTTGAGAGAGTATCAAACCTCAAAGGCGAGTTGAGTACTCAACCTAATATTAAGTCGGCTGATGGTGAAGGTCGGATCCCAACCTTACAGTCAAGGATTGGATCCAAACTCATCAGTTCCCATCACGCCAAGACAAACAATATTAAATGTAAACTGTGCTCATCTCAATCGCACATTTTGAAAATTTGTCAAAGATTTATTGAGAAGCAGCCTAATGCACGATTAAATGATGCCGGAAAACTCCACGTCTGCTTAAATTGTTTATCAGACTCACATGAAGTCAAAAATTGTAAAAGTATGTTTAATTGTAATAAATGTAAACAGAGACATCACTCTATGATTCACCGGGATCAGAGTGAGGAAATAACTTAGATGTCCGACAGCACAGACAATACTGAGATTTTTACTAAGCCTCATATGGCCTCTATTAAGGCCAATGTCTGAAATGTGCCTACTAGTCGAAGCATGCTCTTAGGTACAGCTTAGGTACAGCCTTCGTAAGCAAAAGTCAACAAACACGCTTAAATCTGACATGCAAAAAGGTCAGCACCCGAGTTTCAGGATTGAATAATACCGTGTCAGGACGAGTTCAATCGGCATGCTCGATCACAATTGGCTCGCCCCGTAACAAAAGTTTAAAACTAGAAGCGGAAGCTTTGGTACTGCCAAAATTGACTGGACTGCTTCCATCCAGATCAATTAACCCTTCAATTGTCAAAAGGTTACCCAATATCCCCATACCGGATAATAATTTCTATACGAGTCAAAAAGTTGACTTGTTGATCGGAGCAGATATTTACCCGAAGATAAATGGCAAAGGCGACGGACAAAATTCAACAATAATTCAACAAAAAACAAAAAATCATTTTTGTAAAGAAAATATTTCTAATTTTATATTTAAACAACAACAACGACAACAACAACATCATCAGCAGCAAAAACACAATAGCAATCAGCCTAAACCATTTGCATTGCCACCAGGGACCACGGAAGAGTCACAAAATCGCACCAAATTAATAATACAAAATGCATTGGCAGAACCAGACCAGAAAATCCCGCTATCTTTAGTAAACCAATGGCAAAAATTAATGGCTCTAAGTCAACACCATTGTCAGAGATGGAAGGCCAAATATTTAAAGGAACTCCAGAAACGAGTGGACAGAAAGTCCAACTACACGACCTAGTGGTAGTTCGTGATCAAAATTTACCTCCAAATGAATGGAGATTAGGCAGGATAATCAAAGTACATCCAAGGTTGGACCAACGAGTTCGAGTGGTGGACATCCAAACTCAATGTAGCTTAATTTCTAGGCCGATAACAAGAATTATAATTTTACCCAATCAATGTTAATTTTCTCACCTTAATAATCCTTCTTTTCGTTTAGAACATTATTGAAAATTACAACAATCAACTGCCCCCTATGCGTAGATAGCCATCTACTCCGCTGGTGCCCAAAGTTCCGGCAGATGTTCCCAGAAGTTAGGCTGAAGACCACATTGATCCACCGATATTGCAGCAACTGCCTCGCGTCGAGCCATTCAAAGAATGAATGCGACAGTGTAATACGCTGCAAACGTTGCGGCAACCCACACCACACGATGGCATCAGTTCAGACGCCGAAGAACAAGACGACGATGTCATTGAATTGACATGGGCACAGCAGGTTGAGGCAGCGGAAATAGAGGAAAATTCGTTGAAAATTAGCACGACGGATTCGGAGCCCTATCAACTACGTCAACCGACGTCAACAGTGAGTGCCCAAATACGACGTTGTCCGTTACCATCGACGCCAGTAAGGTCTCTGGAAGACCATTTATTTCAACAATTCCGCAACCTATGACTGGCAGATAACGAATTCCACCAGATCCAGTCGAATTAATCTTGGAAGCGGACGTTCACTCCCGGCTCATGTTGCCCGGGTTAAAACCAGCGGCAATGGGCCAACTCATCGCCCAAAATACGACACTAGGATATATAATATCCGGTGTTGTATAGTATCGGTACAATAAAGTGCACTGGCTGCCAACGCCTCTCACATTTACCGCCTACCCAGGATGGAGTTAGACTCGAGTCGTTTCGGCGACCTCGGAAGGTGGTGACTTCGATGCAAATTTGCGGCATGGCAATAATCGACTGAGACTCGATTCATCTCAGCGGCATTTCCCGGACCGAACCAGACTCGATTCGTCTCGTCGGCCACCCCATCTGCAAAGACGTGGAAGAGGAAGTGCAGGAGCCAGTTAGTTAAGTTTGTTTAAAGTAATTTATTGTAAACTGCATTTACAGTAATACTGCAAGGCGGGGAGAATGTTGACGCCGCCGCCGCCCAATTTCTTTTGCTACGTCTGTATCGGCAGAGCAATCTTTTCTTTTCCTCTTCTTCGAAGTTTTAATTCGCGCGCAACTAAACACTAACTAAAAAAGTTGCGCGCTTTCTTCTTTTGCGACAGCCCTGCGTTACAGACGTGGTAAGTGGGTTTCCAATTTGTTATATTAAGAATATATATATTATATGAAACCTTTTGTTTTATTTAATATTTGTGGAATCATTTGCACCGACCGTTTCCCCACGGCCAACCACAACTACGGAAAGAGTCACACCGTGCTCCACCACCCGAATTATCACAGGGTGTGCTGGTTTTTCCCAGATGGAGTGAGGGGAGGCTTAGCTCATTTAAACATATGCAAATATCCCAAACCCCATAAGACAGCGGCAACTATAAATGCAATACAATTACCACAACAGCCGGTTCTACGTTACCAGAATTGATCAGGATTTTATCCGGCCAAGGGCTGTATTTTTGGATTTTGTATTTTGGAGATCTTAAATGGGGTAAGTTTTAATATAAGATTGTCATCACTAGAGCAACGCCTTGACTCTTGCTGGCATTGAGTCTAACCCGGGCCTTAAAGAATTTTCATGTTGCGCCTGCATCAAAAGGATTCACCCAAACTCCACACAGAGAAAAATATGGCTAATAAAAATAAAAAGATTGTCTCTATGATCAGTTGCAGGGACCAAGAAGAGGACAGAAGTCAAAGACGAAGATATTTTCATAGAGATTTCTTCTTATTTATATGTGGGAAATCTTCTTATTTTTATTTTAAAGTTTATCTGCTTAAAATAATGAGAAAACTTCTTGTTCGATAAATTCTGTCTAAATGTAGGATAAGGCGGTGAGAAGAGAAGGGAAGCCTACCGTTGCAAGTTCCATTGATTTCTGTTGACATCTTTCCATACTCTTGAATTCAAAAAGTAACTGAAGTGTATGAAAGAAAATAGAAAACAAAAACGAAATGTAAATCTCTATAAGCAACAATAACATAATGATATGTGTTGAGCACGCAACCATAACATACATTATACGCGTCGAAGTGCACGGGATGTAGCCTTGCGTATATTAGTTAAAAAAAAGAGCAAATGCACAAACAAAAACAAACTATTCACAAGCATAAGCATTTCAATGTCGCCAATCTGTATTTCTATCGGCTCGTGTTTTGCATGCTTAAGATGATGCAATAATTATTGGGCATCAGTCAGTATTAACGTGAGTGTGGCCCGACGCGTGTCTTATAAAAATTGTAAAATGGATATATTCAGTTCGGATGAAAATAGTAACGCTCCTTGCACATTAGATGCAATTGAAACGCTGCCCATTTTTAAATCATGGGAGTTAAATGATGATATTTGCTCCATTCTTGTGGACTACGGAGTGACATCAACGATAATTTTAACAAAAATGGATTGGGAAGATATCGACTGTTTATTTGAAAAGTTTCCAACAAAATTTTTTGGCGAATGCATCAAGTTTAAAGCGGGATTAAAAAAATGGAGGAAGAACATGGTAAGTGCAGCATAATTTAATAACTTCTTTGGTGTACATTTATGCAAGCATTTTTAGAATATACCGCTTGTACGTGATGCAAGCACCTTATCTGCGAGTAGTCGAATTTTGGAGTGGTTAGAGAAAAGTTCTGACGACTTAAATGCAGCTAAAAGTTCAAGAGATTCTTCACCAGTACTCCAGCCAACGTATGATAACTGCATGGACAGTCGCAGCTTAACCGACCTTTTAAAAGGTACGGTTAAAGGGCAGCTTGTGCTTCACTTTCAGCAGAAAAATGGTTTCTTGGACGCCAAGCAGCAGAATACATTGTGTCACTGCGTAATAGGGAATTATATACGAAGGCGGAAAAAACTGACATATGGAGAAATGCAAAAGTGGGCCAACATCATCAGCGATATATTCCCCAAAGAGAATCCGGTATGTAAGTTAGCACCCCATACATTCAAAAGTATCATATGATGCAGTAATTTCATATGATACAAAGTAAAATAATATGATACCACTAAATCGCTGAGACTGCGACACGTGTAGTGGCAACCTATGGGAAGCGCAACGTCAGCGAAGTGCCAACCTGTGGGAAGCGCAACGTCAGCGAACTCCGTACCCGTTGCAGCGGCAAACATAGGTCTAGAGTTAAGTATAATTAATTGTAAATGTTAGTTCATAAGTGAAACTCAATAAAGGAGCATAGCTCCAATAAAATATTTTTTTATAAAAAACGATAAAAAGTTTTTTAACTGGCGCCCGAGCAGGGACCAGCGAGCGTAAAGTAGTAATTGCCTGAAAATTAAAAAGTAAGGCTCCGCGAGTGGCGAACGGTAGTGATTGTGGAAAAAAAGGAGAAAAAAGCCTGAAAATAAAAAAGTAAGGCTCAGTGAGTTAAAAACAAAAAAAAAAGTGTGTGAAAAACAAAAAATACAATAAATACTTGGCTAACGAGCGGCTACAACGCAACGTGGGATTTCTAAACGCCGAGGGACCTCAGTACTGTTAAAGAAAAGGGACAACCCCGGAGCGCAGCACAACATCCCATGGAAAGCTGGGAACACCTAATGGAAGATTTATAAAATATTATATTTTAATGCTATTATAAAGAATACGGAATTTAAATTGAAAAAAAATAATTATTCGACACAGAAAAGAAAAAAAAAGAAATTATAAAGAATTTTATTATAAAGAATACGGAATTTGAATTGAAAGAAAATAATTATTCGACACAGAAAAGAAAAAAAAGAAATTATAAAGAATTTTATTATTAAGAATACGGAACTTGAATTGAAAGAAATTAATTATCCGACAAAAAAAGTCTTAAGTTATCGTAAACTTTACGAAAAGATTCAAATATTGTCAAGGAAGGTACTATTGCAAAGGAAATTTTTTTTTTAAATTAATTAACGTAAAAGAAAAGATTATTATAATGCCGGATACAGCCGAAGAGCTAATCGAGCAGTTGAATCAAATGAGGCTAGATTATGGGCAAACCACCCATCCTCCAAATCCTTCCACCCATCCTCTAAACCCTCCCACCCCTAACCCAACCTTAATAACGACAATAGTCCGTGAAGTACTCGAACGAATGAGTACGCAGACCGTAACAGACTTTACAGAACCCGACCATAGCGTGACACTAAACGCGAATAACGTAAATGAACTAGACAAAATTCCGGACATGGTGAAATGCCTTAGGGAATTCTCAGGACGACCAGGAGAATTTAACTCCTGGAGGGAGACCGTAGACAGGATTTTTAAAGCCTACGAGGGAGTCAAAAATACCCCTAAATATTTTGCAATACTTCATACTATCAGGCATAAAGTAACTGGTGATGCCGACACCGCACTAGAGTCATATAATACTCCACTTGATTGGAGCCAAATTAGAAAATGCCTCATGATGCATTATTCAGACAAAAGGGACATAGGTACCCTCGAATATCAGATGACCACTCTGGTCCAACGCTACGACGACATTCCGACCTTCTATCAAAGAGTTTATCAACACCTTTCACTTATATTAGACAAAATTTCATGCCTCGAGCTAAGCGACGAGTCCATACGGGCTATGACGAACTCATATAGGGACAAAGCTCTCGACACGTTCATAAGAGGAATAAATGGTGATTTACCTCGTCTTCTCAGCATGAGAGAACCGACGACCTTGCCCCAAGCATTACATCTATGTCAAAAACTTGACAACATGACATATAGAATGAACCACGCGAACAATTCACACAAACCCAATATTCAACCACCACCACGACCTCCCCGAAATAACAATTTTAATAATTTCAATAACAACAGACCTTTTTACCCCGAATTAACGTATTCCCATTCCCCCAGACGAAATTGCGACCAACAAGCATTTGGTCGTCAATCAAATCGATATCACCAACACTTTCCCAACTATATGCAAAATAACCAAGGATTCATGCCGAGGTTTAACAATTACTCGAACAATCCCCATATTACCAGAGAAAATACCTCCTTTAATAACAGACCGAATTTACCACCTAAACCACCGACCCCAATGGAAGTAGACCAATCAATACGTTCAAGACAAATCAATTATCAGAATAGGCCCAATACATTCCAGGACAATCGACCACCGAAACGTCCGATTTCCGCACAACTAACTCACCCTCCAAGCAAACTACAACGAAATTTTTTTACTAACGCAGTAGAATCAGACCCCAACGGGATATACGATGACAATTTCTACGATAGCAATTACGACAATGCAGGAAAAAATGAGCCTGATACCATTAATTTTTTAGATTAGCGCCGTCTTCGCTGCCTTATTACGAATTTAGGACAAGGCGCGGAGACACAATAGATTTTCTTATCGATACCGGATCCAATAAGAATTACATCCAATCCACTAGAATTAGGAATCCAATTCTGAACGAAAAGCCCTTTACGGTGAAATCAGTTGCCGGAACAATTGAAATTACTCACCATACCTTCGTCGACATTTTCGGACCAACAGTAGGGAAAATAAAATTTTTTATATTACCAACTCTAGGGTCGTTCCACGGCATAATAAGCAACGACACACTTAAAGAATTAAAAGCAATTATTCATACCGACAAAAATTTGATGACAATTTGTCAAAGTATAAATATAACGTTAAAACAACGAATATCTCACGAGGTGAATAATGTGGCAATCAATACTCCACATCTCTCATTACAACAACAAAACAAAATTAATAATATTATCGATAAATGTCCAAACCTTTTTTCCGATCCTGATGAAAAACTTACCTACACCACCCTCGTTAAAGGTGAAATCCGGACAACAACCGAAACCCCCGTCTATTCCAAGCCATACCCGTATCCCATGGCATTAAAATACGAAATTGAACGCCAAATTGAAGAACTCTTAGATAACGGAATAATAAGGAGATCGAAATCTCCGTATAACTCCCCAATTTGGATAGTTAACAAAAAGGCAGATGCCTCTGGCGAAAAAAAATTCCGAATGGTCGTAGATTATCGTAAACTCAATTCAGTTACGATTCCCGATAAATATCCCATACCAGAAATTAACGAAGTCCTTGCAAATCTGGGAAACAATAAACTATTTACTGTTATTGATTTAAAAAGTGGGTTCCATCAGATTCCACTTCGCGAGCCAGACATTGAAAAAACAGCATTTTCCGTAAACAACGGAAAATATGAATTCCTCCGCTTACCTTTCGGTTTAAAAAATGCTCCGGCCACATTCCAAAGAGCACTAGACGATATTCTTCGTCAACATATAGAAGTAAGATGCTACGTTTACATCGATGATGTAATAATATTTGGCAAAAACGAAGAAGAACATTTTAAAAACATAAAATTAGTATTTCAAACCCTAGAAAATGCTAATATGAAAATCCAATTAGTTAAATGTACATTTGCTAAAGAAGAGGTAGAATTTTTAGGATATGTAATCAGTTCAAATGGGATAAAAACCAACCCCGAAAAAGTAGAAGCGGTAGCCAAATTTCCAGTTCCACAAACTCTCAAAGAACTAAGATCCTTCCTAGGTATGTCAGGTTATTACCGACGATTTATCCAGGATTACGCAAAAATAGCTAAACCATTAACAGCAATGTTAAGAGGAGAAGCCGGTCATGTCTCCAAACGGAACTCGAAAAAGATAGAAATAGAATTAGACAATGAGGCTTTAGAAGCATTTAATAAAATAAAAAATACTTTAGTATCCAAGGATATAGTTTTAGCGCATCCAAATTTCGATAAAGATTTTGAACTAACGACTGATGCCTCAGATTTCGCATTAGGTGCCGTCCTATCACAAGACGGTAGACCAATTACTTTCATATCGAGAACTTTAAGTAAAGCCGAAGAACATTATGCCACCAATGAGAAAGAAATGCTTGGTATAATATGGTCACTTAATTCACTTAGAAATTACCTCTACGGTTCAAAAAAAGTTAAAATTATCACCGATCATCAACCTCTTACCTATGCCTTAAGCCATAAGAATACTAATAGTAAAATGAAGCGATGGAAAGCCATTTTAGAAGAATATAACTATGAACTAACTTACAAACCTGGTAAAACAAATGTAGTCGCAGACGCCCTTTCAAGGATACCAATACAAATAAATTCACTCACACCTACGATTCATAGCGATGAAAGCTCAAGCCATAATTTAATTCCTTGTACAGAAGTTCCAATCAATGTTTTCAAAAATCAAATTTTTTTCAAGATTGACGAAATATCTTCATATCAATTTAAAATAATTTTTCCAACAGTGCATAGACATATAATTACAGAGCCAGAGTATAACGAACAGTCATTGATTTCATACATGAAACGATACCTTAACCCATCCGTTATAAATGGAATTCATACCGAAGAAAGGATAATGGGTATGATGCAAAATATCTATCCTATTCATTTTAGTAGCATTAAAAGCCGATATACCCAAAAACTAGTTGAAGATATTAGTGACGAACAAGAGCAGGAGAACGTCATATTAAAAGAACATTTAAGAGCACATAGGAATGCCACAGAAAATAAAACACAAATTCTCGAAACAAAATATTATCCCGGTATGTTAAATAAAATAAAACGAATAATAGCCAACTGCACCGTTTGTAAAGAAAATAAGTACGAGAGACATCCCAATCAACCGAAAATTGCAGGAACTCCATTACCAACATATCCAGAACACACAGTTCATATCGATATATTTTTAACAGAAGGAAAAATAGTAATGACAGCTTTAGACAAATTTACAAAATACGCAGTAACAAAAAGCCTAAATAGCAGAGCAATAGAAGACGTCAGGAAACCTTTAAGAGATATTATATTTTTCTTCGGAGTACCAAAATTAATAGTTATCGACAATGAGCCATCTTTAAATTCAGCCTCTCTAAAATTTATGATGAAAGACGAGTTAGGAATAGAAGTCTACACTACTCCTCCATACAAAAGCCAAGCTAACGGACAAGTGGAAAGATTCCACTCTACATTAATTGAAATAATGCGCTGCATAAAAGAAAACGGTGGACACAGAAATTTTGAAGAACTTTTAGAAAGAGCAGTATCCGAGTATAATCATTCAGTTCATTCCACTACACTTAAAAGACCAGTAGACCTATTTTTTCATAGGAATGTTACATTTACCCCCGAAGACATAGAAAGAACTAGACAAAGCAACTTAGAAAAATTAGCTGAGAAACAAAGAAAGGATATCGAATACCATAACAAAAATAAGAAGGAAATAAAATCATATCTACCAGGACAAATAATATTTGTTAAGAAAAATAGGAGATTAGGAACTAAGTTAAGTAAACCCTACAGTAAGGAAATAGTTAAGGAAGATAGAAATAGTACCGTGTTAACTGAAAAAGGACAAATAATTCACAAAGGTAGAATACGTAACTAAATATGTACTGACATTTTTTTCCAGAATATTACTACCGCTATGCCTGGCGGAAGTACAGATCCTCGACTACTCAATCTCCCAATTAATAACAATAGAAAAGGGAACGGCTAGACTACAAACAGGACATTTAGGATAATACATGAAATTGACATAGAAAAATATACGGACACACTAGACCACATAGAAGCGACTATCAAAATTGAAACTATCCGCAAAAACCCTAATTACCCCTATCAATGGAAAAAAGTTCTATAACGAAGAAAGAACAGCAAGTAAACCACTACCAGCCATCCTTCAACCGTCATCCGCACTACACAATATAGAAGAATTCCTCTCGCTGGAGATGCTGAAACAGCTTAACTTCAACAATACAAAAGAAGTTAGTCTGTTAGAAGCAGCAAACAGAGTAAAACACGGAACCAGCATCACGCTAATCATCCTTTTAATATTCATCGCCCTAATTTTCGGGAAGAAACTTCTGATCAAACAAAAAGAAGATGAACCCAACAAACTCTCACAGCCGGCAATAGAAGGTCTCAACCAAATTTTTAATACACCTAAAGATTCAAACGAGGACGTTTGAATTTCAAGGGGGACTAGTTAGCACCCCATACATTCAAAAGTATCATATGATGCAGTAATATCATATGATACAAAGTAAAATAATATGATACCACTAAATCGCTGAGACTGCGACACGTGTAGTGGCAACCTATGGGAAGCGCAACGTCAGCGAAGTGCCAACCTGTGGGAAGCGCAACGTCAGCGAACTCCGTACCCGTTGCAGCGGCAAACATAGGTCTAGAGTTAAGTATAATTAATTGTAAATGTTAGTTCATAAGTGAAACTCAATAAAGGAGCATAGCTCCAATAAAATATTTTTTTATAAAAAACGATAAAAAGTTTTTTAACTTGTATATCCATACGTATATGTAATCATTTCATGTTTCAAAATGAAAAAAATCAGTTCTGCTTACTATTTTAATTATTTTTGGGAAATCATTTGGCACACTTAAAACGTTGTGCAAAACATAAACAACCAAATTAGGAGTTTAGTATGAAGTTAGATTTGTACAGTTATTGACGAAGGATAAACTTGTAAAAACTATTACTATTAAAAATTAATAAATAAAAATAGGGCCAAACCAAAATAAAACTATTTTTGTTGCATATGTTTTGCGCAATACTATTGATTTATTTAATTGTAACATGCAAGAAAATATGGTAAGAAAAATCCTACGGGAAAGCTATTTTCACGCTGGACGAATGCTGACAAAACCAATTATAAAAAGTTTTCAACCGATCGTACAACTACCGCTTCGCCAGCAGCTTTATCCAGCGGTATAAACAAATAGATTGTTTACTCTCACCAGATATACTTATTTCTGAATATTTAGATAAGTATTACGAAAAGAAGTGCTGCAGAATAATTGCACACCATGGGAACAGGTTATTGATTACTGGAAGGAGACATCTGGTCAAAGAATTAAAGATATCTATAACGCCAGTTCTTTAAGCTGCATTTTTAGTGAATGGCCGCGCTATAAGGACTTTCGTTGATATGAACTTGTGAGTTCTTATATTCAATGCTTTTTTTTCAAATAATTCAATAACTTATTTTCCATAGGTATAAATAGACTTTGAGACTCTTTACCCCGGGAAAGGAAATATGTTATTTTTGAAATTGGAGAAGTTTTATAAAGAAATCATCAAAATTTTTGATAGAGATATAAAAGACCGTGTTTCGAGGGAACTAATCTTAAAGTATTTGCACATTGACAACATCTCAAGTGGTAAAGTGGTTTATCAAATGAAATTGCGGTATTCAGGATTTCGTGCTGTATAATATGCAAACGACCATATTACCATGGCAGCGCAATCACAAATTACATATAGATATGTATGTATATGTACAACAATAAATTTTATATTGCGCTGTCGTGGTGATTTGGAAATGCAATGATGCCGGATCGTATGCACGAAATCCTGAATATCACTTTTAAAATAATAAAATTTTTATTTACACAATTTTTTTTACAGAATGTAAATATTGTATAAGTACAATTCTTCTACATGCTTTGCTACAGCCTTTGAGGCTTAATAAGGACAAAAAACCAACAATAGCTGATGCCCAAACAGATTTCGTAACACTCGTTGCAACACGTAATGATATTCAACCCACAATAATTGAATTGAAGAACCAGTTTGCGGTAAGAAAGGAGAAACTACAGCCGAGAATTATCGTCGTTGGATCAGATTGGTCATCCATTTCAGAGTTTTATGTTTTTTGCGATGGTCTGCAATGGAAATGTACTACGTATATGAAGTGCGTTGACTGCATTATTAAACTATCGTACGTTTATAAGATAGAATATTCACAAAGAAGCAAGCAAGTATGGGCATTTTTAGAACAATATTTTTTTGAGTTGAAATCCGAAGAATTTTCTTCAGTGGCAAATCTTTTGAGTAAATTAAACTAATTTCATCTAATTTTGCTATAATGCCCAATTTTGCTTGCTTAATTTGTCAAAAAGCTCACTTAAATCCTATAGAGCTGATTAAACATCTAAAGTCAGCACATGGTACTCCACCAGTTTGTAAATTTCAATGTAACGAATATAATTGCAAACAAATTTTTTATAACATTCACAGATTTCAAATTCACCTCAAAAACATTTGAAAATAGAAATTCGCAATAGCCAAGCTTGTAAAGGAAATTCTCTTGCTCTTAATATTCCAATTCAAACAACTAATTCATCAAATCAACTAGTACCAATTCAAAATATTACTTCTTTAAAAGATTCAATGATCGCGTTTCTACTTCAACTGCATTCCAATACGAATTTTTCTCGGAAAGACGTATTCGAAATTCAAAATTCCGTAACAGAGTTAATTTCAACCCCAATATGTGAAATATTAAGAGCCATTAGTAATTTTCATGAAAATAATTCTATACTTGAGGAAGTAATTAAAATTATATCTCAGCCATTTTATGATTTAACCACCGAATACAAATTTTTCAAAGAAATAGAAAAACTAGACCTGTATAAACATCCGCAAAAATATATTGTTAGCGACGAACTCTCAGAAGTCATACTTAATAACAACCCAACTTTAACCTTAGCTAGAACCGAAATAACCCTATCAGACATTCCTTTTCAAATTAAAAATTTTTTTGAGAGTAAAGGGATCTTAGAGGCAACGCTTTTAAATATGAAAAACTTATCAGAAAACCTTCCTTATACTCATTTCATCAATAGCAGCTTTTGGCAAAATTCAAAGAAAAATAATGTAACGATTCCATTTTTTTGTATATGGATGACTTCGAAATTAATGATCCTTTGGGCAGTAAATCTGGCCAACAAAAAATTTGCGGTATATATTATAACTTTCCAAGCGTGCCTCAGTACCAACTTTGCAAATTATCAAATATATTTGTAGCAGGGTTTGTTAAAGTTCGAGATCTACAAGATTGTGGATTTACTGTTTGCCTTACACCACATCTGAATATTTTAAAAACATTGGAAATTAATGGTCTTCAAATAAATGTAGATGGCAAAAGCTGTATAATACATTTTAAACTAGTACAAATTTTAGGCGATAATCTTGGTCGTAACACTGCATTAGGCTATGTAAGTTCTTTTTCTGCGAATTCTTGGTGCAGAATATGCAAAAGGCAAAAACTTCAAACTCGTACAGATTGTCTTGAAGTCCCGAACTCATTACGAACTAGAAGTAGTTATAATAGCGATATTTTACTGAACAATCCTGTTGTTAGTGGCATTAAAAATGTTTCGATATTTAATTCCTTGTCACACTTTCATGTAACCGATAACATTGCTTGTGACATAATGCACGATTTATTTTTGGGTGTTTGCAAATATAATTTTTCCAAAATTTTACATTATTTTGTGTATGAAAAAAAGTTTTTTTGTTTAGAAACTTTGAATTACAGGAAACAGATGTTTCAGTATGGGGATACAGAAATTGGCAATATAAGTCCACCCATTTAAAAGCACCATATACAAAACGCTTCATTCAAAATGAACGCGAGACAGATGAAAACATTTTCTCACTTGATACTGCTCATGGTAGGTGATCTAATTGATCGAGATGATTTAGTAAATAAATTCCTTATTCTGTTCGTAAGACTAATTGATCTGATTTTGTTATCTAATTACAACGATAAAATTTTAAATGATCTCCAATTATTGAAGAGCATAATTTTACGTACCAAAAATTATTTAAGGAACATCTGAAACCAAAGTTTCATAACCTAGTGCATTATCCTACAATAATTAAAAAATTGGGGCCAATAAAAATTTTATGGACATTTCGGTTCGAAGCTGAACACCAGTTGCACAAGCAATACGCGCAAAGCATTTCTCCAGAACAAATGTTAAATTTAAAATTGGCCACATAGTTACTGTAACTATAAATGAAAATATAAATATATATGAAGTACTGGATTTTATAATTAAAGAAAATAATGTAGAAATTGTTGGAAAGAAATGGACACGCCTAAATTTTTCAGAAAGGTTTCAATCATATCTTATGGGGCCCGTTACAGAAATATATGATATCATACATTTGACAACGTTAGATGGTCCACCTATTCACTTTTATTTGCTTAATAATGGCCTTAAAGTTTTAAGACAAAAGAAGTATTGGTAATTTAATTTATTGATTTCTTATTTAATGTGTATAATAATTATATATTTTATTTGCTATTTATATTATATACATTCTATTACAAAACCCATACTTATACACCTAAGTTTCAGAATTTTAAGAAAAAGTTTTTATCAGTTTGTAGTTTGATAATTCATTAAATTTTTGTATGTATGGTTTATGGTATGTGGTTATTAAACTGTAATAAAAAAAAAAAATTATGTGAATTATTTGTGAAAAGATCCCAAAACCTTTCCCATATTTTATTACTTACGAAAAGAATCATGTTAAGTTATTTAAGTTATTTTTTTACCCAACTTATGTAATAAATAAACGTAAAATTTTTAGAATTGAATGAAACCCTTAATATGTAATATCTGTAATTTGTATTATCAACTTATGCTTTTTAAATAAATGCAAAGCTCTAAACTTATTAGAATACTAAAACATGCTTTTTAATAAATTCAAGAAGATAGCTCTATAAAATTAAAAGGTGAACTTTTTAATAAATTCAAGGAGATAAACTTATAAAAATAATAAGGAAAACTTTTTGTTAAATTCAAGCAGATAAACTTTTAAAATTAATAAGTCAAACTTTTTAATAAATTCAAGGAGATAAACTTATAAAAACAATAAGACAAACTTTTTAATTAATTCAAGAAGGTATTCTTTTAAAAATAAAAAAAATGACTTTTTAATGAATTTAAGAAGATATTCGCATAAAATATCGAAGATTTCTTCTTGATTTCATTGAAAAGATTTTCCTAATTGGAATAAGAAGGCGTTCTTCTTGAGGAAAAACCATAGAGATATCTTTTTACTTTTGTTCTATTTTAATAGGTACTTTTCGCTCTGTGCACCTCGGTAAGGTGTAATACATGCAATGGATGGAGGCATATTAAGACGTACTTAGACTTTAGGACACACAGAGAGTGGACCATGAGTTACGTGGTTCCATGCTGCCAATGCACTACTGCAACCATAACCTCTACGGCTGTACAATCTGCACCTAGTTCGGGCACCGACCCTCCACTCCACCAGAGTGGCCAACGCAGGAACTCCACGGTCCATATAACCTCGAATAGAGAGCATAACTCCTATTCTGATCAGTCACCTCAACCTTTATCCCGCTATAATCCTCGTGCGAGAACCACTCAGCAAATCCTGTTTCATCGCAAAGTCTGTTCCGTGTGTCAGACCGTCATATGTCGAATGGCTGATGTTACTTCCCTTCCAACCTGCGCACCACACGTGAGTGGAGGGAGTCGTCTGTTGCCTTATGCTGCAGAAATCTGCTTCGAAACACCCAAAAATGGCGTTATCAACCGAATCGAGTATTACAATTTAACTCCAACGGCCAGAAACGTGTATCGATAACTGTGGTCCAAGAAACCAAGTTAAGCAGCCTTGTTCTCTTCTCTTGTGAGCTCTGCAGATTTCAACGTAATAATATTATGCAAATATAATATTATTATTAAAGATCGCGAGCGAGATAATGGTTGAAGCCTAGCCTCCATATTGCACAACACTTTTTGGATAAAAAAAAATCCTTAAATCTCTAGCCGACCCGAATTCTTCAGGTTTCTTCAGGTGCAGTTTCTGCTGCGATGTTTTGAAAGAAACTAGGAACCGCTATGGAGAGTGAGGGGGTTAAACACGTTGGGGTGCTTAAATGATTTGTTCTGAGCAAATTCGGATATTGCTTTAAGTGGTTTACGCCTATTTTTTTCTAATAACCCAGCTCCCGAGCTAGATAAAATTTTTACAACTTATAAATACATAACAAGATTGTTATAAAATATGTTATTAATTCTAATTATGTAATTAATTAATGCAGTACCTGTAAAACGTTGAATAATATTCCGTATACGTAGCGTACGATTTACCCTGATTATGCAAATACATATAATATTATTTTCCGCTGAGTTTCGTTGGTTTCACATTTTTTGCTGCCCATTTTAATAAGATTAAAGCAAATTTAACTATGAAATAAAGGCACACTGAGTTTTGAAGTTGGATTTTTTACTACAACACATTTGCTTATGTATAAATAGCGGTACTTTAGAAAAGAGTGGCCCTGATTAATAAAAATGAAGCGAAATAACCTAATTTTATAAGGCGTGTCAATACTTTTGTTTCGCTATAATTAGCACTTTTTTCTTTTTATAATTAAACAAATATAACAGATAATTAAATGAATTAAAGCAAATATAATTGATAATTAGTCGTCCTAACTATTTTTTTTTGTATACAAAACTTATTTTATAAGTGGTAAAATACAGTGGTAAAGACGAGGTATCTTCCTGTGCCAATACTTTAGTTCGTCACTGTATGTATGTACATAAGTATACTTATGAAGACATTATAACGTATGTGTACCGAATGCAAGTAGCGCCGTAGTAGCCTAGCGCGTTGCCTACAATTCTCAATTAATAACAAATCTTTAAATTAATGATTTTTTTTGTTTCATTAATATTGCAATTAACAAGCAACATTTTAGATTATCATTTAATTCATTTTACGAATATATAATTAATTTAAATCTTCTTCTTAATTGGCGTAGACACCGCGCGCCAGTCGTTTCTTCTTTTCGCTACGTGGCGCCAATTGGATATTCCAAGCGAAGCCAGGTTCTTCTCCTGCTTCCCCCGGCGGATACTGCGTCAAATACTTTCAGAGATGGAGTGTTTTCGTCCATCCGGACAACATGACCTAGCCAGCGTAGCCGCTGTCTTTTAATTCGCTGAACTATGTCAATGCTGTCGTATATCTCGTATATCTCGTACAGCTCATCGTTCCATCGAATGCGATATTCGCCGTGGCCAACGCGTAAAGGACCATAAATCTTGCGCAGAACTTTTCTCTCGAAAACTCGCAACGTCGACTCTTCCGTTGTAGACATCGTCCAAGCCTCTGCACCATATAGCAGGACGGGAATTATGAGCGACTTATAGAGTTTGGTTGTTGTTTGTCGAGAGAGGACTTTGCTTCTCAATTGCCCATATCAATATCATCGGCTTACGCCAGCAGTTGTATACTCTTATAGAAGATGGTACCTTCTCTATTTAGTTCTGCAGCTCGAACTATTTTCTCCAGAAGCAGGTTGAAAAAGTCGCACGAAAGGGAAGCACCTTGTCTGAAACCTCGTTTGGTATGGAACGGCTCGGAGAGGTCCTTCCCGATTCTGATGGAGCTTTTGGTATTGCTCAACGTCAGCTTACACAGCCATATTAGTTTTGCGGGGATACCAAATTCAGACATAGCGGCATAAAGGCAGTTCCTTTTCGTGCTGTCAAAAGCAGCTTTGAAATCAACGAAGAGATGGTGTGCCGATCCTCTTTAAACGGATCTTTTCCAAGCTTTGGCGCATGGTGAATATCTTGTCAGTTGTTGATCAGGCCTAAAGCCACACAGATATGGTCCAATAAATATATTGACGGTGGGTCTTAATCTTTCACACAGTGCGCTCGAAAGAACCTTATATGAGATCTTGAGTAGTAGTCTCCCTTTTTGTGGATTGTACAGAGCACACTTCAATTCCAATTTTGTTGTTGTTGTTGGTTTCATCGTTACGAGTTTTCCAAGTGTTTCTCTGTGGTATTTTCGCTATTCTCTTTTGTGCGGTCATTTGTTTACGTGTTTAAGTTGTCACAGTTATAGCAGAACCAGTCAAAAACGCTACTCCCTTCCTTCCTTTTCCTTCCTTATCGAGCAAAATGTGTGAACAGTTGAGCCCGTGGTAAAAACGCAGAAATCAACTATCTTTGTTTGTTTTCATTTGAACAATCTTGCCATTGCCCAATACGCATATATAGTTTTGAGCACATCTATGCTTTCAATTACTATTTTTTACAATATAAAATATCAAAACTGAAAAAAAACTATTAAAAATAGTTTATATATTTATAAATAATAGCATTCGACTCTGATTTGGAGTTATTTTAAGAAAATTTCAAACATATTGAAACATATTAAACAGATTGAATTATAAAAGTTGATAATTACTACAGTATATCGATATTGGTAACCCTGCGTTGTGAGAGAGCAATCAGCTGACACGTTTCTGCGGCAAAAATCCAAATTCCGTGAATTCTCACGGCATCCTACGTCAAAGAGAGAAGGGAGTAGCGTTTTTCACTGTTCACTTACATTGCGTGCCCGTAAGATAGGTCGTATCAGCTGACACGGGCCACGATTCTACGTTCCCACTGTTTCTGCTATTATTGTATGACGCGAGTTAGTACTTACCACAGCTAACACATGGCAACTGAACTAATATCAACCTACAGCACAAACTGCACCGATGACATCGTGCATAAAATATTCATATCCAGAACTTTTTCATGAAGGAACGACAAAGCTACATTCTGGAACTACAAGAGATAAAATATTATGTAGCTTTACTTAGGTATAAATACAGCAACGAGTTAAAAAATAATAATATTTGTTTATTATTTTATCTACTTGTTGAGTTTAATATCTCCACCTTCATGTTTGATGGCAATACTAAGCAGAGATAAAGAGATGTTTAACTCCTCTCTCACTGGAAGTGGGAGAGCAATTACTAAACGTCAAAACCACCTAAACTTTGACAGTTGATCGAGTTCAGGAGGTTTTGACGTTTAGAAATTGGACACGAGCGATGGACAGATTGAAATCTTACCAAAAAAATATGTAAACGGAGGGCTTTGTTGCGTCGTTCAAGACCACTTATAAGAAATGTAAAACAATGAAAATTTAATAAATTTGAGAAATTTGACGCATCATAGTATTATTTTCAATGGAAAATGATTAAAAACATTTAATGATTCAGCGCTGGCAAGCTTAAATTCTTTTATTGGGTATTGAAAGGTCAAAAGCCAGCTGTTCTAATATATTTTAAAACGATTTAAGTAGTTTCTCCATATAAAAAATAACCACTATATAGCAATTTTTATTCGTACTAAATGTTGGGTATTGGTTTAACAAATGCCCAAAAATTATTATTTTGTTCAATCTGGAATATAATGGAAAATGTTATAAAAAAACGCAAATTTTGAAGCGCTCTCACACTGGAATAAGTTGAACATCCCTTTATTCCTGATACTAAGACTTAAGGACATGAGGTTTGCTTCCAACTATTTGTACTATCGACAGTATATTCATGTTGTTCTGTTGTGTTCTTCTTTTAGCTTATAAATATATTTGGATAAGTTCTTATCTATTACCGATAATTACAATACATTATTACGAGTATCTGTCATGATACTTGTTTTTATGTTTACAGCTGATAAGGATTTGTTGACATATTTGGGTTCGTGAGTATGATAAGGAATGATATCTTCCTTAACTCTCCCCTCTGTATTAATGTCTAAAATGAAAGGTCCTCATTTCAAAGGCGCTGTGTTTGGAGTCGCTGTACCTCCATTTCATATACCTGCTCGAAAGCTCGGCGTTTTTTGGCTTCTTGATTAATCTGGTAACATTTAAATGCCTTTACTGAGGCGTATATAAATAATCCTAATTAATACAAAAGAGTGGCATAGCTTAAAAACTGTAAAGGGCGTTCCTCAACAGGAATTAGGTATTTGTACATTTCTTGTATATTAAAAAACTAGAGGACTCGTCCACGCTTCACTGTGGCTGATACATAGATAATACTACTACTATCATCTATATGATTTCTATTAGTTGAATTATAACTATTAGTTAATGAGATATAGCGTTTTTGTGAAACAACTTGTGTTAGTTTACAATAACATGGATCATAAACATTTCGTATGTTAATAGAGCATTGCTTTTTGTGGGAAAATACTGTTGAATTTGAGCTCAGGGATGCGTGAAGATTAAAGTTGAGTTTGGGGTTCATACATAGTTACTCCCAGATCAACAAAACTGCATACTTGATCCAACCTAAAGTTTTGTATTGCGTATGAAGTAGGGTCTACAGCTATACGTGAAAAGCACATCGTTTTACATTTTTTAAGGTTCAATGGCATGTCATTTCTATCACACCAAGAAACTAGGTTGTTTATGTCTGTTTGCAACTGACATCTTTCGCTGATGGAAGTATATGTTTTAAAAAGTTTTACATCGTCAGCGTGTAATAAAACTTTTGAATACTTAACAACACATGATATGTCATTAATAAATAACAAGAACAGAATTGGACCAAGATGGCTACCTTGAGGAACGCCTGAAGGAACATTGATTATGTCAGAAAAAGTATCGTTAAATATGACTTCATGAATTCTATTATTAAGATAATAAGCAACCTATTTTAGAAATATTGGTTCAAAACCAAGAAGATCAAGTTTATTCAAAAGAATTGAATGAAATACTTTATCAAAAGCTTCACTAAAATCTGTGTGTATAACATCAGTATTCTTATTCTCCCTAAAGCCCGTTGATACATGAGACATATATTCATGAAAATTAGTTATTTTAGATTTTCCTTTACGAAAACCGTGCTGAGAAAAAGAAATTAGTGGAGAGATCCGGAAGGTTATGTCGTCTGTTATAATTGCTTCAAAGAGTTTAGGTATTGCTGACAACTTTTCTATAGTTTTCCATATGGACGGAAATAAGCCTTGCATAAGAAATTAATTAAATAGTTTTGTTAGGGGGTGGTATATTTTGCACATTCGTTAAGAAAGCATGAGGGAATCATATCTGGGCCATAATTATATAATTGTTCTAACAAATTTAACTGATTTAAGACGTCTGCTTCGGAAATGGTAGGTGCATTAATGATAGAAATCGGAAAAAACTTGTCCTGATGCGGGACATTTTTTGGAGATTTTGGAGAGTAATTGGACTTAAAGAATTCAGTGAACATATAAGAAATGGTGTGGTTGTCACTAGGCATACTAGACTTGTAATGGGGTTTCGTCCATAGCTGAGGTAAGCTCAGCCGCTCCAGGGTCAGCCTTGGGACCCATGAACCCTTAGCAAATAAAAGATTTGATTTTAATAAACGAATTGTCCACGCCCCCCCTTTCAGTGGACAGCCAGACCAGCGTGATGTGTACAGTGGTGATGAAAACGAACGAGATTGGTGAGCCGGGCGTTGACGCTTGTTGCAGCTGGCACGGTGATGAAAACGAACGGGATTGGTGAGTCGGCGTTGACGCTTATTGAAGCTGGCACGGTGATGAAAACGAACGGAATTGATGAGTCGGCGTTGACGCTTGGTGAAGCTGGCACGATGATGAAAACGAACGGGATTGATGAGCCGGCGTTGACGCTTATTGAAGCTGGCACGGTGATGAAAACGAACGGGATTGATGAGCCAGCGTTAACGCTTAGTGAAGCTGGCACGATGATGAAAACGAACGGAATTGATGAGCCAGCGTTAACGCTTAGTGAAGCTGGCACGATGATGAAAACGAACGGGATTGATGAGCCGGCGTTGACGCTTATTGAAGCTGGCACGGTGATGAAAACGAACGGGATTGATGAGCCAGCGTTAACGCTTAGTGAAGCTGGCACGATGATGAAAACGAACGGAATTGATGAGCCAGCGTTAACGCTTAGTGAAGCTGGCACGATGATGAAAACGAACGGGATTGATGAGCCGGCGTTGACTTCCCGCTGCCTACTGCTGTTCCCGGTGACCGTCCGATTCGGCGAACTGGAGCAAAAGAGCGCACTCAGTGCGAAGTGCTTGCTTATATAGCAAGCACAGCGCAGCTTTCGTCGCGGTAGCGAGGTGAGTATGCGTATGGTGCATTAGGACGTATGGTGGAAAGCTCTAGCGGGGTTCAGCATCGTTGTGTGCGTATGGTGCGGGTACATGGTGTACTGTGGGGCGAAGTTGACGTAACTTATTGGAAGGTGGCAAAAGCCACGTTACAGTCCCCCCCTCACTTCGGACAATGATCCTTCGCTGGCGGCAGGTCGGAGGAGATCTCCCACGATGGTTCGGCTGGAGGCTGGCTGGCTGTCCTAGTTGGCGTGTGCCGTGAACGGGGAGCGGGTGTGAAAACCTTTATTTAATAGTAGTTTCTTAGCCTATAGTACCAAGGCGTCTTATAAACTAGTATTACAAATTTTTAAATTAACCTATTGTACAAGGTGTCTTATAAACTAGTATTACCAATTTTTAAATTAATTTTAATATCTTTCTTGTCATTTTGATTATCTGGAAAGAGATGAGCAAACGGACGCTTCGATTAGCGTTGGCAACGTCTATTGTTGCATTACATTAGTGCTAAGTGGCTCGGAGCTAGAGTATTCGGTTGGCAGCTGCTTTAAATCTTGCAGATGCACATGCTCGACTTGAATTTTCTGACGATATATGGGCCAGAATATTTCGGAGCAAGCTTCTGTGCAAATCTGTTTACTGCGGAAGAGAGCGGATGAGCTCTTTTGAGTACTTTCTCGCCGATGAGTGGCTTCCATGGTCGTCTGCGCAAATCGTAGTATTTCTTCTGGCGTTTTGCTGCAGTAAACAAGTTGCGAGAAATTCCTTGCCAAAGCTCGGTGAGTGTCGGCACGATGGTGGCTTCTTCGTCAGGCACATTCCCATCTTTACGGATTTGTTTCGGTGCAGCCGGTGTGTACCCGAAGTTTATCTCAGCTGCTGATGTTTTTGTCGAGTCGTGTGGTGATGTATCTATTGCGGAAGCTATTTCGGCTAGTTGGTGGTCCCAGGTTTGATGATCGGCCTTTGCTCGTCGTGCACTCATGGCTTTCACGATTCTGTTTGTGTGCTCGGTTGGATTGATTACTTCCTGCATCACTGGGTTGCGTGGAGAATATCTCTGCTTTAGTGGACGGTCGTGTTTAAGACGAATTATGTGTTCGGTGGCTGTGCTGGGGCCGGTGATCGTCGAGAATACTGCTGCGTTTTCAGTGAGGAGAGTATTCAATTGGTGATTCTCCTGTTCCGTAAGATGTTGCCTTTCGGTTAGCGTAGCAAGGTGATCGGTAGGTGCCTGTGTGCTTAGGCGTGTTGCGGTTAGGGGCTGACCATCGATGGTGATAGTCAGGTCTCGCTTCCTTAAGAAATCCATGCCTAAGATGACATGTTCCGAAAGCGTCGGTAGAGCTGATACAAGTAGGTGCGTAGACTTGTTTCCCAGCTCTATCGTAACAGGATACATTTTCGTGCTAGGTATATACGTCTGGTTAGCTAGCTGAATGCGACTGGTCTGGCGTCTGGCTTTAATTTGGTGTTTATCTAGATGACGTTGAAGTTCTTTGCCGATATATGTGAGCGTGGCTCCGGTGTCCACCAGAGCTTCTATCTGCATGCCTGCGACAGTAATGGGCAAATAATAACGGCCATCTGGTTTCCCTTCTGGGTACGGAATCGTTGCTTTGAGTGCTGTTGTACTGGGTTTGAACGGAAAAGCTCGCACTGTTGTATGTGTAGGACAATTGCAGTCCCGCGACATGATTCCGTCGCGTCCACAGCGAGAGCAAAATATTCGCTGTTGGTTGCGACATTGGTGTCTTCGGTGTCCCGGCTGCTTACATCGCCAACAAACGTTCTCGCTGCAATACTTATTACTTACCGCCGTCAAACAGTGATTGGTGTTTCTCGCTTGCCTGGTCTCCTCGCCTTTCAACAATTCGAATTCTTCCGTTAATTCGAGTAGTTCGTCCACGCTGTTGAAATCGCTCCGACGGACATATAAGCGATATTCCACCCTTAGACCGTCATATATACGCTCGGTGTGATCTTCATCGCGTAGTTTCGGGTGCTGGCGGATGAGCGTTTGGATGGCCAGTACATAATCCTTTGCTTTCTCTCTGGGTAATTGCTTGCGCTGATGGATGGTTTCCTCCAGATATGCGAGGTGACGTTTCGGTAAAAAGAACCGTTGAGCCTCGTAACGAAAGTCGTCCCACGTGTTGATGACATTGCGTTTTATACGAAACCATTGCAGCGCTTTGTCCTGCAAAATTTCCGGCATAGTAGCAAGAAGCTGGTTGTTTGCTATAGAGTAGCATTCGGCGAGTTCCTCGCATCGCTCTAAAAAGTCGTGTAAATTTTCGCGACCGCTGTAGCGTATGTTCCATTGCCGCACGGAGTTTATAACCTCCAAATCCGGCACTCTTGCGGCTGAGGTTATGTCACGTGTTGCTATCGCTTTGCTGGGGATTCTCACTGTGGTGGTTGGAACGAGTATGGTGGCGTTATCTTCCTCCTTCATTTCCCTTTCCAAAGCTTTCACCAGATCTTCCGTGGATTTATTGTGGCGCTTTGCACGGATGCAGGCGCTCAGCTCGGTACGGAGATCTGCTACGGTGCGCCCTTCGACAGCGATGTGGTGTCGTCTGCACTCGGTGATTAATCGGTCCTTCTTCAGCCAGTAAATCCAACTGGTCGTGTCCGTCTCAAGCGTTAGAGCCTTGTTCGCTGGAGTACTGCGATGCTTATGATTGTGTGGGGGGCGCGGCGAACCTGATTCATGAGCGTTGGTGACCGTTTCATGTTTTTCACTGTCACTCACAAAATCAGGTCCCTGCTCGGGCGCCATTTGTAATGGGGTTTCGTCCATAGCTGAGGTAAGCTCAGCCGCTCCAGGGTCAGCCTTGGGACCCATGAACCCTTAGCAAATAAAAGATTTGATTTTAATAAACGAATTGTCCACGCCCCCCCTTTCAGTGGACAGCCAGACCAGCGTGATGTGTACAGTGGTGATGAAAACGAACGAGATTGGTGAGCCGGGCGTTGACGCTTGTTGCAGCTGGCACGGTGATGAAAACGAACGGGATTGGTGAGTCGGCGTTGACGCTTATTGAAGCTGGCACGGTGATGAAAACGAACGGAATTGATGAGTCGGCGTTGACGCTTGGTGAAGCTGGCACGATGATGAAAACGAACGGGATTGATGAGCCGGCGTTGACGCTTATTGAAGCTGGCACGGTGATGAAAACGAACGGGATTGATGAGCCAGCGTTAACGCTTAGTGAAGCTGGCACGATGATGAAAACGAACGGAATTGATGAGCCAGCGTTAACGCTTAGTGAAGCTGGCACGATGATGAAAACGAACGGGATTGATGAGCCGGCGTTGACGCTTATTGAAGCTGGCACGGTGATGAAAACGAACGGGATTGATGAGCCAGCGTTAACGCTTAGTGAAGCTGGCACGATGATGAAAACGAACGGAATTGATGAGCCAGCGTTAACGCTTAGTGAAGCTGGCACGATGATGAAAACGAACGGGATTGATGAGCCGGCGTTGACTTCCCGCTGCCTACTGCTGTTCCCGGTGACCGTCCGATTCGGCGAACTGGAGCAAAAGAGCGCACTCAGTGCGAAGTGCTTGCTTATATAGCAAGCACAGCGCAGCTTTCGTCGCGGTAGCGAGGTGAGTATGCGTATGGTGCATTAGGACGTATGGTGGAAAGCTCTAGCGGGGTTCAGCATCGTTGTGTGCGTATGGTGCGGGTACATGGTGTACTGTGGGGCGAAGTTGACGTAACTTATTGGAAGGTGGCAAAAGCCACGTTACAGACTTATATTTCATAGCGGACGGAAAAATAGAAATCCTGCGTTTGGAGTTGACGAAACCATAGAACAATTTTGGATTATTATTTACTTTTTTTTTATTTTTTATTTTTAACTTTTTTATATAATTATTATAACATATTTTGTTAAGTTCAGCAAATTGTCGACGCAATTTAGAATATTTTGAATAGTCAGCAACTAAACCAGTTTTTTTAAGTTTAAAAGCACAATATTTTCTATTTTTTAATTTACATAATTCTTTCGAAAACCATAAATTAGAACTAATTTTTTGAGTAACACACTTTGGAACATATTTTTCAAATAAATTTAAAATAGTTTCATTAAAATGGAAAGCACTAAATTCAATATTGCCACTGTAATCTGGCCAAGTTACTTTAGAAAGTTCGTAATTAATCTTCTTAAAATTAGCTTTCGCAAAGTTGAACCGAAAACAAAGGTCTTGTGTGTTATTATGAGCAAAGTTGGCTATGATTTCGATGTTATTTTCCAAAGCAGGATGATACGAGTCCTCTGGTCGAACCAAAGGATCACATCAGACAAAAGAGAACATTGAAACGTTATCAACGTAAACCAGATCTAAGAACTTACCAAACTCGTTTGAAATTAAATTAATTTGGTTAAGACCCAACTCCGACATTTCATCTAAGATGTCGTTAAAACGTAAGAGAGTACTATTAGGAATGGTGTAATCATCCATTGATTTCCATGATACACGCGGTAAATTGAAATCTCCCAAAACAATCATGGAATCAATATTATTAGCCATTGAGAAAACATTATTTATTAAAGAAGCATGCTGCATATATACAGATACTAGCGGGCCCGGTGCCTGCTTCGCACGGCAAAACAAAATAAGAAAAGAAACACACTTGTTTTTAATAAAGTTGGTTTTGTTACCTATATGAAACATATAACTGGCCGTGTGAAAAGCAAGGATATTCTAAATCAATTCCACAGAATTCCAACGATTGCCCTTGCGCTTTATTTATTGTAATAGCAAATGCAAGACGTACTGGAAACTGTAGTCATTTGAATTCAAAAGGTAAATCTGATGGAATCATTGGAATGCATGGAATTAATACATCTTCACCTTGAAACTTCCCCTTTAAAATTGTTGCTTCGATCAAATTGTTCATGACCTTTTTAACCGCTAATCTTGTCCCATTGAATAATCGTGGTTGATTTATATTTCGAAGCATAATAATGGAAGCACCCACTTTCAATTGTAAACGATGAGGTGGAAATCCGGGTAAATCCAATGAATTAAAAAATTCTGTCGGATAATTAACAGCGTCGTCTTTATTCGTAACCGTGCCAACTGATTGATATGTTACAACCACGCCAGGAACATGGGTTAAAATGTCTGCATTCGTTTGACCAACGTCTTTACTTTTAGCGGCCAGTATAGCTCTTTCAGCCAACCAATTATGATTGCGATAATTTTCTGCAATATTTGGAAAAACACTTGACAGCAATTCTTTTTTTGTTGGTGCAATATTACAAAAGTTATCTGGTAAAGTATTAAGCCAGTTTCACGATCAACAGCAAGTTGACCATTGCCTATTGCCAACAGTTGCCTTGAAAATGTGTCGGCCGTTGGATCGTTTTGAATTTGTACTCGCACATTTGTAGTCAAATTGAGTATTTTTACATGTCTCCATAAATAAGATGACTTTGAACATTCTTTTAATTCATCTGCTGGTGTTGAACGGGGAATCACAGGCAATGTGTGGGATTTTCATTTACATTCATATTCAGTGGTAATTTAAGTGCAGAATGGGCTGTCCGACCACCATCTAATAACGTCGCTGCTATTCCAGATGATGCAAGTGCCAATGCAGTATTACTCTGTGATCTTATAGTCCCTAATAGCAAGGAAATCAGAAATGTTTTGCCAGTTCCTCCTGGAGCGTCTAAAAAAAAACATCCCTCCAGTTTCGTTTCGTACTGATTCCGTTATGGTATTACATGCGTGTCTCTGTTCTGGATTCAATTTACGCAAATTCAAGTTTATAAATGTGGTCAACTCATTCATATAATATTGTTTTTCAAGATTTATTTCTTGATTGAATGCATCATGCATTGGTCGATTTGGAGCTGCCAAACCCAATTGTGTCAATGCTTTATTTGCAATTACCAAACAAATATCTTCAATGATAATCAATGCCTCATTAAACACTTCAAGTGTAATCATTAAATAGTTATTTCCTGCAATTCGGCGCATTCGATGCAAAAATGCATAAAATCCTTAAAATTTTCCCATAATTGCAGTGGATCAGATGGAAAAAATGTTGCAATAATAATAGCAAATAATGTTTGTATTTGATGAGCCGAACCTGTTGCTGATGCATCCCTAAGTGTCGCATCCCAGTGATTATCATCTTGCTGTAAATGCAATTCCTGACATGCTTGACGAAAAGTGTGACACCGTTACCTCTTTTCAAACTCAAAAAAGATGTAGGCCCACGCACATGAATCAATAGACGCAAATAAAAGCATTCAGCATGACTGGGATGCACTGTGTAGAGACGTCCAAGGACATCACTTTCAAAAATGCCACCATAACCTTGAACTGGTCTTCCTTGCTTACGTCTGTTCCATTTCTTTCCAGATGCATTCCAAGTGTAATATGTTAGTACTTGTGAATAAAGCAATGTTTTAGCAAATTGATTATTTTGACACAATTCGAAACAATTGATGGTGGTCGCTCTACAAATTGCTGTGCAGTATCAACTGTGAAATATACACGTTGTCCCTTTTGCAGATGTACTGACAAATGAATAACTGTCGGATTTCGATCATGAATTGGGAACGATAATATTCTCCAAACTGTCTCATTGCTATGGATACCTTCCCATTTGATATTGTGTTATTTCATCATTTCGGTTCTCTGCAACACCAAACACAGCCATGTCGCTGCCTTTATTTACATACTTGCAGATATATTAAATCGATTTAGCAGAATTGCAATATTCTACATTGATATGAGCTTTGAATGCTTTTGATAGTATTGACAAAAAGGGGACAACCCACCTATTATGAACTGTAATATCTAGATTATTGACTTGTAGATTTATTGATTTGCTATTATCATCTGTTGAGCGTCGGCGATACAGTGGGTAACCATCTTTTCCATTAATTGTCTCGGAAATCAAATCTCTGGGATACCGCTTCGTGCATTTCCCACCTTTCATACATGGCCAATTAATATTTATAACACCACATGGTCTATGAATCATACTTTTTGTAACAACATCAAATAAACCTGGATCGATTTCCTGATCAAGAATTTCTGCTGAGATGATGTTATCTATTTGATCGCTTGTTATTTTGTTGACTAACCTTACCAAAATAGGGGCATGTGGTAATCCTCTCTTTTGCCATTCCACCGAATACATCCAACATCGAATTTGCCGAAAACTTGACGTTTAACAATAAAATCCATCAATGACTTCAGCTTCTGCCTAAATACTCGTCCGTTATGTCATGACGGTCTGTAGAAGATTGCCGTTCATATAAATATTGCTTGATTTCGTCCCATTGTGGATTACATGTAAATGTAATAAACAAATCTGGTCGGCCATACAAACGAACATAGCAAATGGCATCTTGTGCATATTCATGCATGTGCCTTGGACTGCCTGTGTAACTTGCTGGTAAAATAACAACTTGTCCAACATTGTCAACATTTCCATCATTATTGATTGCATCGGGGAGATGTATATACTCTTCTGATAGCAATTTCCGTTGATTGAATTGAATAAAGTTCAAACGCTCTGTTTCTATCTTTGCATACATGTCTACGACATATTGATGAAAGAGACTCCGACATTTCAAAATATGATTTTCCTGATTTTGCCGCATCATAATGCTATGTGCATAACTACAAACTTATGCAAACTGTAATCAATTGCGTGATTATATCTAAATCCAGCACCAACAACAACAAACAACATTAACGTAGATTTGTGCGGCACGCCTTTGAACATTTTGATTAATACTTGTCGGCCTACGATCTGAACCCGATCTTGCAACACGTTCCATTGTATTTGCAATCTCTAGTTCTCGCTGTTCTTGCGATTGATTTTCCCTTTCGTTTGATCTATTTTGGGTTCTACGCGACCGACGTCCAATGTCAGCTCTTGCTCTTCGTGACATTTTTAGAAGAAACTAAACTAAAGATAATAAAGAACTTCAGTAATAAATTGATGAAATCCAGCAAATTCTGGACTCGAAAAGCTAAAAATGTGTCAAAATTCAATTAAAAATTGGCCAAAAAATCGAAATAATTTTTGTCTTACCGTTCGGAAGCGAAAAGAAACGTTCGAGATCGTCTGCACTCGAAAAGCACCAAAAAGTGACGAAAAGACACGAAAATCTGCTGAAAATGTGACAAAATTCAATTAAAAATTGGCGAAAAAATCCAAGTAATTTTTAGCTCACTGATCGGACATTAAACAAAAAAAATTCACTAAATTTTTTAATTTTTTTCACGAAATATCAAATTTGTGATTATGTCACTTGTAACAATCAGAACACTTGTTTAGCAAAACGATCGATTTTTATCCCAGTAATCATTGTTTTTTTTTAATTTTGTTTAACAAAATATTCAAATTAAAACGATGATTAGAACGAAAATTAATTTATTTTTATCAAAATACTCACCAAAAAATGCGAATTAATATTTTCGAAAATCGATTATGATAAAATCAATCACCAATGACGTCCAAAGAGAAAAGAGAAATGATAACAAATTGCTATTTGCATCACTCCGTGCAATGGTCTCCAATACACAAACGACCAAAGCCTGGCAGATATTTTACCTACTCACGTACGTATACATGTGATCATACTTTTTTGTTGTGCTCATTCAGCAGTGTCATATAAAAAAGTACATCTGTCCTGCTCTAATATCCCCAATCGAAGTCTGATTCAGGGTTGCATTTTAAACAGCTGATGCAAGGTTGTATTTTTTAATTCCTACTTTTAAAATTTCAAACAAAACTTTTAATTTTTTTAAATTTTTATTTTATTTTATTTTTCACATATTCTCATAAAATTTTTATAAATTATATAAATAAAAATATATTACATTTAAAAAATAATTATTATCTGAAAAAAGATTTATTAAAGAGAAACATTATTGATACCTGAAAATAGAAGACAAATATCTGAAAAAAGATTGAAACAAAATAAAGGTTATTAATACCTGAAAATAAATAATAATTACATTGAATTTGTAATATCTAAAAGAAAAAGAAAGATAAAGAAAAAGAAAATGATAATAATATCTGAAAGCAAAGATTAATTAAATAAAAATAGTGACTAAATCTGAAAAGAAAGAATAATTAAATAAAAATAATAATATCTGAAAGAAAAGATAAATATTATTTGATCATAATATAAAACAAACATTTGTTTTCACATATTATATATATATGGATTGTGCAGGCCGCATAAAATACATACATACGTACATATGTACATATTTATTTTTGCGTATTATATTGGACTGCGCAGTCCAATTTCAAACAACAGACACTTTTTTCACATACTTACTGAACAGTTGATATTTGCTGCTTCCGATGGTATTGCTGCTGCTGCTATTTCCAATCCATTCTGATTTCTAATGCTATAAAAGCAAATGAAATAATTATTTGCAAATTATTTAAAAAAAATCACATACAATTCACTTACTTCTTCTTGTTGTACAAGCACGAATGACATGCGTTTTTCAATCGTTTTTTATTACCCTTTTTGGGATTTTCTTTTCGCACTATTGACAATTATGTTTTCTTCTTCGCACTCATTCAAATAAATCAAGAAATGAAAGAAACTTTTTTTCATCGCATTTAGGTAAACAAAAAATAACCCGAAAATGTGCGTACAGAGATGTGTGTGTACAGAGAAAAAATGTGTAGTTGTATTGGAATATTTGTCTCAAGCGGGTAGCCGTGGTTGGCAGGGATATAAACCATATATGGGCCACTGCCTACGTAGTGTGTAAGTTTGGTTGTAACGGTATATAAGATAAAGTTAAGTAGATATTGCCACTATTAGCGCAAATTCGAATGCACTTAAATTGAAGAATGAACAGCAAACAAGACACCACCTCCTTTTCTGTTCAGCCGGTCATATCTTAAGATTTCGAATTGGCTGTTGAACATTTAATTATCAAAAATGTGGGGCTTTAGCCAAGTTTTTGTGAAAGCAATGATTTTAAAGTTACAATTAATGCTATTTAAATACAGATCAGTAAGTTTGGTATTAAGACCTCTAACATTTTGATAATAAATACTAAGCGAATTATTGTTAATCAGTTTTTTGTATCAACGAGTTTTTTTGGCATTTTAGTGACAACTACAGGGGGCTTATCACGTTTGTGCTCGAGTTCGCGCACAAAGACGCCAGATGGTCAGAAAGAGTTGTCAAGTACCAATTGAAAATTGTCAGCGGATACGTTGATCTTAAACGACGAAATATCCCTATTTGAAATTAAATTTACGGATGTCTGTATCGACCGTTTTTAATTTCGACGAGATATAACTTTTTATATCATCGACTGTGGAATCCGCAGCAAGTCTTGAGATAAAAATTGCCTTTTTCCGCGTTCTAAGTTTTTATTAGCTGACTTGCAGGTATTTGGAGGCGGATCTTGATCATTTGGAACCTTCTCTCCTTGAGGATAAGGGAATGAAAGATTGATGAGGTCAATAGTGGGTGGAGACATTCTTTTTAAGGAAGATGCAATGGTATCTCCATCATGGTTAAAATATGTATGTCTTATTATCTAAAGAAGTGCTAATATAAAACTGAATAAATTTTGTGCCTCTAATATTTTGGCCGTTCCATATATGGTTTCCGTCAATTATAATATTTCCGTGATCTAATATTAATAATGGCACATTGTTTTCTTGAACAATGTTACAATATGCTTTGTCCTTATTTAGTAAAGGGATAGTACAATTACCTTGCAATTCTTGTTTACAAATATTTATTCCTACATTATTATTACACTTATGTAGATACTCTTATACATTTATTTTCACATTTTGCTATTTTTCTTTTCATTTGTAATTTTCCATGTTTGTATGCTAAGGGAATTAATTTGTGTAATTTACATTTATTATTAATGGTAGGGTATTTATTATTTTGTTTTTTTTTTAACTATTAATTTTTTTCATTCCCATTATGAAATTTCCTTGGAAATATCCTAAAAAAAATCCCTGAAAGTTTTAGCCCTTAATATTAACATTAAGGACTGGACCAAGGCATGTACAAATTTTTCATTGAAAATACAGGACGATCGTGATTTTTTATCTTTAAATTTCTATTACTCAGACGGCATCGATTTGACTTTAGACACATATTCATCAGGATTTAACACTCTTAAAAAGTGCCCATTGCGACAAAGTCGAAACTCACACCTATCTTTATTGTAATAATTTAATACTTTTCGTTTTTTTTTTGAGTAAAATATTTTCTATTTCCAGATACTTTTCCCGATTGAAGAATACGCCTTCCGGTTTGTATATTGTAGTTGAATGGATAGTTTTATTGTCTGTCGTACCGCGTTAAACAATTCTTCGCCAGGAGCTGTTTTGTTTTCGCTAGCTAAGCTTGTTCGATTAGTGTACTGTGAACCCATTCAACTTCACCGTTCGTTGTTGAATGGAGTCAATGCATGTGTAATTTGAAGTCTGCTATACACTGCCTTCGCTACGTTGCCTACGAACACATTGTCGTTATCAGTCATAAGATGTTTGGCGTTGGGGTACACTTGAGAATACATTTCCTCTATGTACTCATGACAATTTAGTTTGCTTTCCTGTTTTCGTAAGTAACAATATTTTGAGTACTTATCAACGGAGCTGATATATCTATATATATAAAAGAAGGTGACGTTAGTTACTACGCTTATAACTGGAGAACGTCTGGACCGATTTCGATGATTACCACCAATTCGGACAGATCTCCGCCCAAACAAGGAGAATACTTAAGAAAATTCTGGAAAATTTTCCGAAAAAAATTAGGAAGAAAATAAATTTTCAAATACGATTTTAAAAAGGAAATAGAAACGAACATGATTTTAAATGCTGTATTGCCAGTAGATGGCGTTGTGTGCATTAACTTTTGACAGCTGCATGCATATGCACAGTTGGCAACCCACGCAAGATGCAATGACATATGTGACTTGAGTTTAGTAACATAAATATCGGCATTTTCTTAAGCTTTTATCGGCTTTCGTTAGTTATTGTAATTCAATTTGATTTAATACATTATCTATATATATAAAACAAAGACGGGTTTGTTCGAGCACTTATAGCTTGAGATCTGCTGAACCAATTTTCATGGTTATTGATTCGTTGGATTTGTCTCCACCCCGAATAGCAGAATACATATTAAAAACAATGAAAACTCGATAAAATTGGATAATTCCAAATAGTAACTTTTTTCCATACAATTTTTTTTTTCAATTTGTGTTTGTTTTGTTTTTCAATATTTTGATTTGTAAATTATTTGAATAGTTTAATTTCGGTCGCTTGCTTTTTTATTCCGGTTATTCCAAAGAAAAATTATTGAAAATTATTCAGAGAAAACTTTACGTGTGTTTCATATAAAGAGGTCAATTGCAGATTGAAATTTGTTACGAAGCCACGAAGAGGTCGCCCTAATATCGGTCGACGTTCGTTTTGCCATCAACGTATGGCAGCCCAAGGCAAGGCAAGGCAAGAAGTACTCCCAGGATGCGGTGACATACGTGCGGAATTATGGATCGCGGTCAATCAGCAAGCGATCATCACAACACGACTTTTCAAACAACAGTTGCGATGTTTGATTGACTTTATCTTGAAGCAACGTATATATGGTGCTGTTGGATGCTAGATGTACTCTGTTGAGTGGCAAAATAAAGGTTTTCGGCACGCACATATTCTTCTTTGGCTGGTGGATGATGGTTACATCAGATCAAATTGATGAAATCATTTCTCCGAAAATTCCTGATGTAGAGAAAGATCCAGTATTATATGAAGTGGTGGAAACCAATATGGTTCATGGACCTTGCGGACACTACAAACCTTTTTCGGTTTGTATGTCTGACAATAAATGCACGAAACAGTATCCGCGGGCTTTTCTTTCGGAAACACAAACTGGAAATGATGGATATCAACTCTATCGGCCTCGCTCACCAGATAACAGAATATTCAGCATTCAACTTAGAAGAGTGAATATCGAAGTTGACAACACTTGGATCGTACTATATTCACCATTATTGTCTAAATCGTATTCAAAACTCATATCAGTGTTTAGTATTGCAGTTTGGTGAAATCGATAAAATACGTTTGTAAGTACGTCACCAAAGGAAGCAACATGGCGATTATTGGTCTTGAACGATACGGTTGATACTTGAACTGCAATAAAGCGTTTTGTAGGATATTTACTTGTGCAATTCATGAACGTTTTCCGACTGTTGTGCGTCTCGCAGTTAATTTGGAGAATGGGCAAAAGGTGTATTTCAACCCAGAGAATACAGTATAGCCACCGGAAACATCGCCAGCAACAGAATTAACATAGTCGAGTTTTTTCTCAACTTTCGTCAGTGATCCGTTTGTGAGAACATTGCTCTATTCGGAAATACCTTGATATTATACATGGAATGCATCGTCGAAGAAATAGTTACGCAGAAAGCAAGGCCAACCAGTAGATTGACATCCAGGTGTCTAATGCATTAGGACGAATTTACACAATCCACCCGAAAAACGATGATTGTTTCTACCTTCGGTTGCAATTGATTAATGTACGCGGTTCAACTATATTTTAGTCATTGCTTACTGTGAATGGTTCGATGTGTGCAAGTTTTGGAGAAGTAAGCCAGCAATTACATTTGCTGGAACACGTTAATCACTGGAATGAAAATGAAGTTCGCATACTTTTCGATATAAACATCGACATTGCCAAAGACATTTACATCGTCTTCGCTAAAAATTGGAAATGGTACAATTTCGGTTGATACTTCCGGTGGCTCGATATCAATTCACGAAAGATGAACTCATCACAAATGTTCGGACATTGGCTAAATTATCGTAACTGCGATTCCTTAAGTGCACGCGCAATGTTAGCTGCCAAAAATACCGATGTTGTTAACTTAAACTGGAAGATTCAAAGTCAAATTCCGGGAGACTTGCGCTCATACAAATCGATCGATCGTCTTGACAATGAAGACGACGCCGTGAATTAGCCAGCGGTATTTCTAAATTCTCAAAGTAGGATCCGCCGTTATTATGTTTTGCAATCTTCATGGGCCGAATACAAGGGGGAGAATTCTTGATTCTACGAATTCCTTTGAGTTCTAACGATTTTCCATTTCAGCTCAAGCGTATTCCGGCATAAATAAGGAAATGCTATGTTTTTCACATGGCCGTGGCGTGCTCACGAGTTGGAAAACCATCTTTTCTGTACACCGGAACAGAAACTAAAAAACGTTGTTTATAAAGCTGCGTTACATTGAAAAAAAAAAATGAAATAAAATAAATAATAAATTTAACTTTCTTTTCATTTCAAAATACATAATATCACGCAGGACAACGGCTGCGGGGTCAGCTAGTATCTATATATACAAAAGAAGGTGACGTTAGTTACTACGCTTAGAACTGGAGAACGTCTGGACCGATTTCGATGATTACCACCAATTCGGACAGGTCTCCGCCCAAACAAGGAGAATACTTAAGAAAATTCTGGAAAATTTTCCGAAAAAAAAATTATGAAGAAAATAAATTTTCAAATACGATTTTAAAAAGGAAATAGAAACGAACATGATTTTAAATGCTGTATTGCCTGTAGATGCCGTTGTGTGCATGAACTTTTGACAGCTGCATGCATATGCACAGTTGGCAACCCACGCAAGATGCAATGACATATGTGACTTGAGTTTACTAACATAAATATCGGCATTTTCTTAAGCTTTTATCGGCTTTCGGTAGTTATTGTAATTCAATTTGATTTAATACCATTGTATAACCCTACAAGTAACAAAAGAATCAGCTGTTTTCCAAGAATTTTTCACAGCTGAGATCACCTGTTCGAAATCTGCCTTTTTTAGGCACAGAGATGTAATTAAAAGAATGTAGTAGATCAACTTTTTTGTGAAAAAATATTTGTAACGGAAAACATTAATGAAAACTTTCAAGAATATTTTTGAAACAAAAGTTTATTGAATATTTATGGCTCTTCCTCACCCCCTCTGAGGTTGCAATGCAGGCGCGTTACCGATCTTTTTTGGGTGTTCGGTTCCCCAGGAGGCCTATTTTCACCCTTTTTATATATACAGCTTACAATCTACTTATTATAAAAAATATAACATTGAAAATATAAGTCAAAACAAACAACTAGAAACTATTTAACAAAAACCAAAATAAATATAAAAAAATCAGGTACAATTCCATTGTATGTATACATTAACTAAACAAGTCAAAAGAATCAACTTGTGTTAATTTCAACAAAAACAAAAATTAATATAAAAAATCGGGTACAATTCAATTGTATGTATACATTAACAATACAAGTCAAAACAATCAACTTGTAATTATTTGAAAAAAGAATAAAATAAATATAAAAAATTGGGTACAATTCAATTGTATGTATACATTAACTAAACAAGTCAAAAGAATCAACTTGTGTTAATTTCAACAAAAACAAAAATTAATATAAAAAATCAGGTACAATTCAGGAACAACAACAATAATATTCAAAACAATCTACTAAGTAATAAATAATATTTACAAAATATTCTAAATCACCCACAGCGAAATACTTATTAAAAACCCTATCAAAGGAATAGTGGTGGAAAGAAGGGTCCTATACCTGGTACACGAAAACACTTAAAAAACAAAAAAAAAAAATATATAGATAATAAGCGTACAAACCTAATCGCTAAAATTCTCATTTCAAAATCACAGATAAAGGTAACTATGGAAATGCGGCATTCGACAGATAAACTTTTTGACAAATATAAAATAATTCAGACTGACAGACATACATATATACAAATAAATTCCGACTCATATAAACAGACAAACGGACGTGATTACTATTTATGTGTAACACACAAGAACTTTACGTTTTTGAAATCACTTTGTTTTACTTTTTTATTAAAAGCATTTACTAAGAAATATGTTCTAATTCTAATGAATAGACATTTTATAATATCGGAATTACAATTTTCACAACAATAGTACGGGTCTACGTTAACCATTTTTTCAAATAATATTTGGGAAAACCCGATCCTATGGCAAGTAGAATCAAAATGTTGTGTATAAATATCCTCGATTTTTGATAGAAAATCTATAAATTCAAGGGGTGGTTTTACTATTTGGCAATTACTATATTGCTTTTCTGAAGTGAAGAAAAAATCTTCTTCAGTAATACCACCATCAAATCTTGGCAAGGGCATTAAACAATTATGTTGTTTAAAATATTTATAGTACAAATAACCGCAAAAATACACAAAAGCATTTTTATGTAGAAAGCTACTTTCATCTACGTCCACATTTACCTCGATTTGTATATTTTGAAATGAGGTAGAATTGGTAGGTCTTGGTAAACTTTGAAAAGTTTGCCAAGAGGTATTTTGAACCAAAGCGTCGTTGCGGGCGCTTTCGAGGGAGCTATTTGAAAATGACTCACACTGGTCAACTGGCAAGAGTTCGCAGTTCCCTTTATCCACACAACGGATATATCCTATGCCCCAGGCTTGTCTGAAAAGATATGAGAAACGCTGCGGAGTTATTCTCACATCAAATCCCCCCCCTCTTCGTATATGTCCGAAAAAATTTTCCAGTCTATCCTGAGTCAGTTTTCTAGTCATTAAATGTGTGAATCCCTTATGTGACCAGAAACGCCACAAACGTCTTAAGCTACTTATATTTAGAAGCCAACCTTTTATAAAACTGAAAGTGTTTGTTATTTCGCGACCGAAAGAATCGTACACTTTTATGGAGTTAAGAAACTCCTCGGCTTCTTTAAGAAATTTTAATTGGTCCGCAGTTGCCGAAAAGGGTTCTTTAAAATTCCCTACTGCTCCAAAGACATTACTATTAAAAATATTGAATAATTTATCAAAAAAAAGGACAAACTCGGCTGTGTTAATAAAAGATGGAGACTTAGAAGTATTAAGTTTCCCGGAGCTATAAATGGCGAACATAGCACTTGCAACAGAATGACTAAAAACTTGAGAAGCTAATTGCACGCTCATTTTTTGAAAAGGTTTAGGGGCTATGTGTGCCGAGGTCAATTTATGGGTGCAACTAATGTCGTTTGGGGTACCATTTTCGTATATATGAACGATATCTGACCATTCAACTGGACGCCCATTTACAACGACTTTATTTTTTTTATTTTCTAAGCAGTTTCGTGTACTTTTTAAAAGATGAGGAGAGTCAAAGAAGTAAATGACTTCCGAGTCATTCACTTCGAAATAGGGCCTTTCTTTACATACTCCTAATAGCCTAGCAAAATTAACAAAATTTGACCCTTGGTCGCTAACTATTTGGCAGGGACGCAATCCAATACCCTGGAGTTGACCTATGGCTTCGAATATATATTTTTTCATTATATCTCCTTTGCAAGCTTTGTGCACAAAAAAATATGCTAAAGGGTGGGTCCAAGTTTCTCCACCAATACCTTGGACGAAAAGTGTTAAAACACTAGAAGCTACTCGAGAGGTACGATTTTCATCACCGTAATCCTCCAACCCAATAATCCAGTCCCTATTTCTTTCATACTGAAGGTGAATTTTCAGAGACATTTCGTCACAGCATATCGAAACATATCTCTGTGCGTCAGTGAAACCACGGCTTCTCAACTCCAGGGCTTTAATGCTGCTAAAATTGCAGCCAGGGTTACGTGGCCAACCCTGAACAAATTGTTCGAGGGTCACTTGCGATGGCCAATTAAAAATGGGCTGTAAATACCTGAACGCAATAGGTGATACAAATTTTACAGCCAGAGCTAATGTTTTTAATTCCCTATCATATCTATAACCCTTCGAAGTACGGGGTGCATTTTTTAAACAATTTCTCACACATATCGCAAGATGTGGAGGAAGTTTGCCACATAGCTCTGAAATTTGTCTATTTTCTTCCTGCCCTACCATAGACAAATTTTTATTATTTTCTAAAATTTCTATTCTATTCTCTAAAGCTCTCACCTTATTGCGTAAAAATTCTATTTCCTGCGATTTTTTGTCTAACTCCTCCCGATACATTCTTTTTCTAGGTGTCCCTTCTGTTAAATATTGTTCTGTTTGCGTTTGCCTACTAGTTATTTGCCCAAGTGCTAACTATTTGAGAGTTACCTAAAGAGGAAGAATACGTATGATCTTCATTATATAGGGGTTGAAGGGATTTACCCAAAGTCTCAACTTCAAACATATTAGTGTTTGAAGTCGAGACAGTTCTAATTGGAGAAGAGCTAAGATGTATCGGGTTGAAATCTGCACTACCTAATTCTATAATGTCTTGTTCGTGTTGGTCAAATACACTACCTACTTGTCCACTACAACCTATTGCCTTATCTACTCTAACTGCAGGTGATAATACTCTTAAATTTAAATCTGGTGTAGCTGATCTGGAGATAAGCCGTCCCTTCCTCATCTTTAAAGAGAAATGTCTTTGGCACGCAAATAAATATTTCGCCGTTGGATTTCTTATGCCCAACAGCTTCATCCATTCGTGCCGCCTAATTGAAATTAAACAAAAAATACGTACATTAACTAAACTAGTAAACTAACAATTTAAAAATAAACAGTTGCATCAAACATATCACAACGACAATACAATATTAGAAACAAAATTTAAGTTTTCGTTATAAAATAGATAAATTTTGGTTTTATATCTGTCAGCGATTTCCATTTATTTTTGATTATACATTGTTTTGTATTTTAGGTGACGATATTTATATTTTTATATTTAAAATATGAGTTTTGGGTATAAAGTGGTTATATTTGATGGTTATCATGCACTCATAATGAAACAAAATTTGAGTTTTCGTACTGTACTCATATACTTTACATTTAATTTCGTCATATTATTATATAATATTACTTATACATATGTATATATAATATTATTATATAATATTACTTATTTGCTTAATAAATTTATAAAAGAAAATATCCATATGCATGAACAGAGGAATTTTTGCGAAAATGAAGTGTAAAATGTGGATTTATTTAAAAGTTTATAGTGTAATTTAATTAATTTGAAGTGAAAAATGTGAATAAAGTGCGTTTAATGTGGTGAAATAACTTTTTGAAATGGTCCAATTTGGCGAATTTTCGAACTTTAAGGTCGAGTATCTCGTAAACTAAGCGTTTGCGGTCCCTATAACCCGATATATTTTTTAATCAGGAGGACTTCCGTTATGCCATACTTTTAAATTAATTTTTTAACATTTAACACGATTTTAAAACTTCACTTTTTAATAAAATCACGATTTAGGACGACCCTATTCACTTCTTGTTCATTTTAAAACTTCACTTTATTATAACATCACGATTTAGTACGACCCTATTCACTTCTTGTTCACTTATTTACATATTTATTTACCTACGATCATATTATGTATATATTTATATACATACGACAATATTATGTACATAATTATATTATTTTTATACATAAAACTCACCTGGACATTTCCCCTTCTGATGGGAAGGGATACAACGGCACCCCCAAACTGCAACCAGCAACACACTTTCTGGAAGGCATCCTATACAAAATCAAACAACAAATATTAACAAATTTAATTAATTAATGTTACTATACTTACATACGCTGAATATCTCTTTAAATGATGTTTCAATTTTTCTTAAAAGCACACTTAAAATTACTATCACTTTTCCTTAGCTTTTTAAGCTTAAAAAAATGTCCGTTGAAATGATTTGACACATTACACGGTTGCACGAAATACATAGTTTTTACACAAATATTATATAAATATTTTTCTATAAAATTGGAAACATTTAATAATATATTGATACAATAATTAATATTTTGGACAAAACTGATTAAATTTAATATTTAGGAATTTAAATAATCGAAAAATATTTGAATATTTAATAAAAATATTGTTAAAGTTATAAATTTTAAAACCGAACACGGCAACACACTATATCAGATTTGAGGCATTTGAACGTTTTAGTAGTAGAATATTTGGGGGCAACCCGTACCAAGTGACTAATTAGTAGCAGAATACTTGGGGGCAACCCGAACCAAGTGCCCGATTTGTAGTAGAATATTTAGGGGCAACCCGTACCAAGTGCCCGATTTGTAGTAGATTTTTGCGTATGTGTTAGTGAAAAATGAAGGATTGGTTACTTGTAGGTTTATACAATGTTTAATACATTATCTGTATATATAAAACAAAGACGGGTTTGTTCGAGCACTTATAACTCGAGATCTGCTGAACCAATTTTCATGGTTATTGATTCGTTGGATTTGTCTCCACCCCGAATAGCAGAATACATATTAAAAACAATGAAAACTCGATAAAATTGGATAAATCCAAATAGTAACTTTTTTCCATGCAATTTTTTTTTCAATTTGTGTTTGTTTTGTTTTTCAATATTTTGATTTGTAAACTATTTGAATAGTTTAATTTCGGTCGCTTGCTTTTTTATTCCGGTTATTCCAAAGAAAAATTATTGAAAATTATTCAGAGAAAACTTTACGTGTGTTTCACATAAAGAGGTCAATTGCAGATTGAAATTTGTTACGAAGCCATGAAGAGGTCGCCCTAATATCGGTCGGCGTTCGTTTTGCCATCAACGTATGACAGCCCAAGGCAAGGCAAGGCAAGAAGTACTCCCAGGATGCGGTGACATACGTGCGGAATTATGGATCGCGGTCAATCAGCAAGCGATCATCACAACACGACTTTTCAAACAACAGTTGCGATGTTTGATTGACTTTATCTTGAAGCAACGTATATATGGTGCTGTTGGATGCTAGATGTACTCTGTTGAGTGGCAAAATAAAGGTTTTCGGCACGCACATATTCTTCTTTGGCTGGTGGATGATGGTTACATCAGATCAAATTGATGAAATTATTTCTCCGAAAATTCCTGATGTAGAGAAAGATCCAGTATTATATGAAGTGGTGGAAACCAATATGGTTCATTGACCTTGCGGACACTACAATCCCTTTTCGGTTTGTATGTCTGACAATAAATGCACGAAACAGTATCCACGTGCTTTTCTTTCGGAAACACAAACTGGAAATGATGGATATCAACTCTATCGGCCTCGCTCACCAGATAACAGAATATTCAGCATTCAACTTAGAAGAGTGAATATCGAAGTTGACAACACTTGGATCGTACTATATTCACCATTATTGTCTAAATCGTATTCAAAACTCATATCAGTGTTTAGTATTGCAGTTTGGTGAAATCGATAAAATACGTTTGTAAGTACGTCACCAAAGGAAGCAACATGGCGATTATTGGTCTTGAACGATACGGTTGATACTTGAACTGCAATAAAGCGTTTTGTAGGATATTTACTTGTGCAATTCATGAACGTTTTCCGACTGTTGTGCGTCTCGCAGTTAATTTGGAGAATAGGCAAAAGGTGTATTTCAACCCAGAGAATACAGTATAGCCACCGGAAACATCGCCAGCAACAGAATTAACATAGTCGAGTTTTTTCTCAACTTTCGTCAGTGATCCGTTTGTGAGAACATTGCTCTATTCGGAAATACCTTGATATTATACATGGAATGCATCGTCGAAGAAATAGTTACGCAGAAAGCAAGGCCAACCAGTAGATTGACATCCAGGTGTCTAATGCATTAGGACGAATTTACACAATCCACCCGAAAAACGATGATTGTTTCTACCTTCGGTTGCAATTGATTAATGTACGCGGTTCAACTATATTTTAGTCATTGCTTACTGTGAATGGTTCGATGTGTGCAAGTTTTGGAGAAGTAAGCCAGCAATTACATTTGCTGGAACACGTTAATCACTGGAATGAAAATGAAGTTCGCATACTTTTCGATATAAACATCGACATTGCCAAAGACATTTACATCGTCTTCGCTAAAAATTGGAAATGGTACAATTTCGGTTGATACTTCCGGTGGCTCGATATCAATTCACGAAAGATGAACTCATCACAAATGTTCGGACATTGGCTAAATTATCGTAACTGCGATTCCTTAAGTGCACGCGCAATGTTAGCTGCCAAAAATACCGATGTTGTTAACTTAAACTGGAAGATTCAAAGTCAAATTCCGGGAGACTTGCGCTCATACAAATCGATCGATCGTCTTGACAATGAAGACGACGCCGTGAATTAGCCAGCGGTATTTCTAAATTCTCAAAGTAGGATCCGCCGTTATTATGTTTTGCAATCTTCATGGGCCGAATACAAGGGGGAGAATTCTTGATTCTACGAATTCCTTTGAGTTCTAACGATTTTCCATTTCAGCTCAAGCGTATTCCGGCATAAATAAGGAAATGCTATGTTTTTCACATGGCCGTGGCGTGCTCACGAGTTGGAAAACCATCTTTTCTGTACACCGGAACAGAAACCAAAAAACGTTGTTTATAAAGCTGCGTTACATTGAAAAAAAAATGAAATAAAATAAATTATAAATTTAACTTTCTTTTCATTTCATAATACATAATTTCACGCAGGACAACGGCTGCGGGGTCAGCTAGTTATATGTACATATATTATTGTTCATGTGAAATATATCCATTTGTATGTATCCCCCTACTTTAGTTGGAATTAAAGTTTTTCGTATAGGTCGTTTGTTTGGATGTCTTTCATACTTGTGTTGTAAACAAATTTCACATTTCATTGTTTCTGTTTTACACATTGGTTTTACAACTTCTTTTAATTTTTCTATTAAGTCATTCTTGTATTTGTAGTGGATTGTATGACTTACTCTATTTGAAAAAATTGTTTTCGTTGGTACGCCTACGTTTGCTAGGTCATAAACAGGTACAATTTGATTTTTAAATGAATTAAATGGTTGTTTTACTCTTTGGAAATGTTCTACAGGGGAACTTACTGCCGAACATTGAGAACAATCAGTCGCACAATGGTGGCATTTATTTGTTGTCTTGATAAAGCGTCTGCTACAACATTTTGGTGTCCTGGTTTATAAACAAATTTTGCTCCATATTCTTCAATTAAAAATTTCCACCGTATTCGGATTCTTGTCTGATATTGAATATATGACGGACTGATGGTCCGTGAAAATAGTTAAATTTGCTATCCCGTATAGATAGTTTCGTAACTTTTGAAGTGACCAAATAGTTCTTTTTCATTTGTGCTATAATTCTATTCAGTATCATTTAGTGTTCTTGAAATGAAGGAAATTGGTTGTTTATTTTGAGATACGACTGCCCCAATAGAAAACTTACTTGCATCAGTAGTTAAATCAAATGGTTTCCAAAAATCTGGTTGAAAGAGTTCTGTTCGGTGCTTCCTCGTCTAATTTTATGTCTACTTTAGCGCTCTGATTTTTTCTTAACATTCTTTGATCTCCTCTTAAATGAATATTAAGGGTTTAGTGATAAATGCAAAATTCCTAATAAATTTTCTAAAATAACTAGCTAATCCTAAAAATTACCTTAGTTCTTTAAGAGTTTTTGGAACTGGGAAATTGTTTCAGTCTTGTTTGGATCCACAGTAATCCTATATAGACACCGCTTACGCGATTATAGCCGAGTCAACAACAGCGCGCCAGTCGTTTCTTCTCTTCGCTACGTGGCGCCAATTGGATATTCCAAGCGATATTCCACTTGGTCCTTCCAACGGAGTGGAGGTCTTCCTCTTCCTTTGCTTCCCCCGCTGTCTTTTAATTCGCTACACTATGTCAATGTCGTCGTATATCTCATACAGCTCATCGTTTCATCGAATGCGCTATTCGCCGTGGCCAATGCGCAAAGGACCATAAATCTTTCGCAGAACTTTTCTCTCGAAAACTCGCAACGTCGACTCATCAGTTGTTGTCATCGTCCAAGCCTCTTTCCCTATATCAGGACGGGATTGACTTATAGAGTTTGGTCTTTGTTCGTCAAGAAAGGACTTGTTGGTAAGAGTTAGTTTGCGTTAGATTTCGAGGCTGACATTGTTTTTGGTGTTAGTTCTGTTTCCCAGACAGACGAAACTGACTACGACTTACAGTTTATGACTGTCAACAGCGACGTCGGAGCCAAGTCGCCAGCAGATGGTACATTCTCTATTTAGTTCTGCAGCTCGAATTATTTTCTCCAGAGTCTCCGACTATCACTCAGAGCGAGCGGTTATCTCATTCCCGTGTGCATTTCGTTCTTTAGTTACTTGTGGTGTAATCCACGTGCTTTGTTTTTATTGTTTCACAATATATTTCAGTTTGAAGTGAATAAATTACTTAGCCGATTCCAACTTATCATTGTGCAACAATGGCCCCAGGGCCCACCCCCCTTGGGAAGAATCGGTTTGCTCCGCTTGCCGATAGTTCCAGACTAAAAAAGAAAAAAGATAAAAGACTTAAACAAAAAATCGATATTACTGATATATTTGACTTCCCAACTCTACCTTCAATCAGTAGAAGTAATAATGACCCTAAATATATTACAATCGAATCTACCGAATCAAATAAATCAATTGCGCAATTTTCTTGCTTTGCTGTACACAAAGCCATACGCGCGGTGAGTAGCGAAATTAATTCAGTGAGTGAGCTCCGTGATGGTAAATTGTTATTCAGCCCTATTCTGCATTTCGACTCGAATCGAAATTATTTCAGTTAGGCAACTTTGGTATTCTGCGTTTCGATTAGTTTCGATCAATCTTCGAAATTTCCGATTTTATGTATTCTACATTACGATCGTAGTTCCGTTTTTGTAAGTTGAACTTTTGTTGGCGTAGAGCGGTCATATTTTGGTTTTAGTGTACTTTTAAAATATAAAAATGTAAGTAAAATTTGTTGTTGATAGTTTAAAAGTCACCAACATGATTTATTGAAGTTTTTTGTGCTTTAATATATATATGCTTGATATATTTGTAGGTCAAAAACAACAACACCAGAACAGTATGAAAAATTGGCTGATATAATGGCAACCAAAAGAGATGTTGCGCAGGGCTTCCAACAGCGACCGAAGGAAGAAGTGAAGGAGTTTTGGGAGGAGATTGCAAATGACCTAAATGCACTTGGTCCACCTTCAAAAGACTCCAGTACATGGAGAAAGGTACTACTGAAAATACATTTTTTAAATACTTCAAACGTTTTGTTACAGGTGTGGATTGACTGGAAGAGCTATATAAAACGCAAGCTGTCTGCAAATAAAAAGGAAATAATGAGCACTGGTGGAGGTCAATGTCGGTTGCAACCTATAAGCCCACTTGAGGAGAAGGTTATAGCTTTGACAGGGTTGGAAACTTGTACAAGTGGAATAAGAGGTGCGCGGGCTTATGGCGATAGTGCGCAGGTACAAGACGTTGCCCAAACTTCCGAAATGGACATTTCCGCATGTTCGGAGGATCGAAATGAAATTCCTTCATGCAGCAGAGTTAGCAGCCAGCGCGGAGAAAGAAGAACTGATAAGGAGAGCGCTTCTTCCTTACTAAAAGAACAAATAGCTCTCCAAAAAGAATTCTACGAGGACACCAAAAACCATAATGAAGCTGCAGTTAATAAAATGGAAGAAGTGGTGACATATTTACGTCGCATGAATCGTCCTTTAGAATGTATGGCGGACACCGCAGTGAAGCAACTACAAGAACAGAAACGACACAATAAAATGAAGGAAGAATTGCTAAGGGAAAAAGTGGAAATAAAGATGCGGATGCTAAAGTTAGATCCAAATTATAAATCTGATTCGGAGTAATTTAGTAAATAACCTAAATTTTGTACCTGAACTTTTTTTTTAGTTTTTTGTTATAATTATCTTAAGAAAGAAGCTGTGAACTGAACTGCTGTGAATGAACTGAATTCAATTTATTATCTTTAAGTAACAATTTGCGAAATGCACTGAATGCAAATTATTTTTTAATATACGAATAGTACATATGTATACATACAATTTTGAATTTAATAAAGATGTTTTTATTATTGTACTCGTTTCTCAAATTTATTAAAAAGTAGCGAGTATGTTGTCTCGAATACGATTTGCTATGGAAGTATAATCGGGGTCACTGCTTTGCTCTTCTTCCTCCTCCTCCTGACGGCTTTCAAAATTAAATTCATTTGCGTTCAAATCTCCCACTTTGTAGTAAATGCAAATGTTGTGGAGAGCACAGGCAACGTTTATTATTTGACTGACTTTGTGTGGTGAGTAATGTAGTTCTCGAGCACCCAACAAGCATCGGAAACGGTTCTTCAATACCCCAATCGTCCGCTCTACTATATTCCTTGTTGTGGAGTGCCGCATGTTGTAATTACTTTGCGGGCTGCCTTGACTTACAGATCGATATGGAGTCATTAGCCAAGGCTGCAATGGATACCCCGCATCACCTGTTAATAAAGCGAATAACTATTCAAAACTTACTTTAACAAACGTATATAAATAAATACCTAACAGCCACGCGTTTCTTTCACCTTCCCGATATCGCCGTTCCATATGCGATCTCAGCTTGCTTAAGCCCCATACATGCGAGTCGTGATTGCACCCAGGATACCTGGCATCAATGCTTTTTATACGCATTCTGTTATCGCACACCTGAAAAGCAAAATTAAATTGATAAAATGAATTTTGAATTATGGCATTGATGCGATGAACATTATTCTCACCACCATAGCATTGATGCTATAAAAACCTTTTCTATTATAATATAGAAACCCCTCTTCAGATGGCTTCACTATTTTTATGTGCGTACCATCAACACACATAATGACTCCTGGAAAACTAGCCTTCGCATAAAACTCTTGCTTCGCTTGTATTTTTTCCTCTTCACTCTGGTCAAATTTGATCCACTCAGGGCAAAGCTTTCGTTGCATGACTTCGAGAAAATGAGACAGTGACTTTGACACAGTTGACTGACCCATTCCGACATTATAATCAGTACCAACTCCACGTTGGTAACTGCCTTCCGCAAAAAATCTTAAAGCAGCCACTACACGATTAAGCGGAGATAACGACGTCAAAGTACTTTGTTGAGTTTCTTCCGCAAAAGTATCTAGGACATACTTGAATGCGTCCTTATTAAGTCTAAAGTTTTTTTTGAATCTAAATAAAATCAATGAATTAAGATTTATCACTTTCAAACTCAATTTCTTACAATTCGTCACTCATTTGAAATGGATCACACATATCCCGCAATCTTCTCCTTTCAACTTTCGCGTCAGCATTCTCGGATGTGTTGCCGTCCTCCTCAAGAAATATCGCCGCGGCTATCGATTCCATTACGCAATTATATATTTAATTTATTTTATTTAAACACCAATAGTTTTTCCACAAATTTGTATCTGTTTGCTTTATTATGTTTCAATTTCACACATTCCAAGGCAAACAGCTGATTTCGAAAAGGTTATCGCTCTTCCTCTTTTTCTTTCGATTCCACCGTAACTCGGAATACCTACTTTCGATTCAGACGGAGCGTAGAGCGGGAACGTAATCGAAATGCAGAATAGGGCTGATTATTGGTGAACAACAAAAAAGTAGCCGATCGCTTCATTGCTTTAAAGCAACTTCCAGGAATCTGTAGCATCAAAGCTAAGTATCACGACAACCTGAACTTCACTAAAGGTACAGCATTCGCCCCCTTCCAACACAATGTAAGTGAAACCGAAATTGTTAGCGAGCTAAGTGCACAAGGTGTAGTTGCCGCTTTCAAACTTCAGAAGAAAAATGAAAACAACCAATTCACTCCAAATGGCGTTGTGTTGCTTACTTTCGATTTGTTCAACTTACCTGGACAAATTTATATTGCCTAGCGTAGAGTCAACGTCAGACAATATATACCAAATCCCATGCGTTGCAAAAATTGTCAATTGCTTGGTCATACCATAAAGCAGGGATGGGCACATTTTTAGCCCGCAAAGTTAGCAAAGTGCGCACGGTGCTAGATGAGGGGAATATCAGTTTACGGAGAGAAGGGCATAACAAGTTGCGACAAAAATCAATCACATTCCATCGTAACTTAATGTTCATCGCAGAGTGGTTGCGCCAATACTGACATTGTACACAAATTAAAGAGCCGAAGTTTACTTCATATCGGAATTATACAGTTGTGTGAACAAAAAGAGGTAAACATAATTTGCAGGGTTTAGAGTTTCGCATTAAAATTTGTTTTTATTTACCTTTGCATGGTGGGAAATTCTAATCACTGTTAGGAAAAAATATATAAGTTATACTTGTATCTAAAACCAATTTTATTTAATAAGAAAACAGCACATTTTAAAACTTCACACCACCTATATTTGTTCCTATTTTGTTCACACCACTGTACATGTGATAGATCAGTTAATGGTGGTGATGCCAGTTGTAAAAATTCATTTTAGATACAATTGGGCAAACTTTTCTCAAGTTGTGGGCTTTTATACGTACATATGTATATCTGCATAAATAAAAAAGAAAAGATACTTGTGACCGTTATATTTACATATTGTGTTTAAACATATTGCAGTTCCATTTAATGAAAATGCTTATATAAATATATGATTTGTGATATTTTCAGTTTGGTTGTTTTATTAAAATCAAAGAATTGAGGTTTTTTTCTATAATTGTTTTATTAAATTTTAAAAATCTAAGTTGCCTCTGGAAATGTATTAAAATAATAATATGCGCTATAGAATTGGAACACATATTTTCAAAAATATAAGAAATAATCAAATAAAAATATACAATATTTGCGCGGTATGGCATTATTGATTGAGAGTGGTCAAGCACACAAATAGAATACAAACGCTAATGGCAGAAACATCTTCTCACTTCGCCACGAGCGGCAAGCGTTTTGTTCTCGTTTTCATTCGAACAATGTTGTCATTACTCAATACGTATATGTAGTTTTGTACACATCTAAGTTTGCAATTATAATTTTTCATAATAAAAAAAAACCAAAACTGAAATCAAACTATTAAAACTAGGGGTAAAATTTAGAATAGCATCCCCGGATTTCGCGGATGAAATGGGTATCACTGGAAAGGTGACGTTCTCCAGATCACGAAAATATATATATATAGTTGCCGCCGACTTATAGTTTTAAAGATATTTGCATTTAAAGCTGAAAAATTTACAACTTTTACATTGATAATTTGTATATTGCGAATAACTTTTTCACTTATATTATGCACTTTTCACTTACTAACACTTCACTATAACGTTTCTGTATATTAATTTTTTTAATATTTGTTGTAAATAAAGCTTTATTTTAATTATTTTATTTTAGTTAAATTCTCTGCATTTGCACAAAAAGAAAGTGCTGCCATGGTTATTTTTTTTCCGCGCCGCGCTTCAAAAAAAATAACCATGGCAGCACTCATATGTGTTTAAAGAAACAGTGGTTCATAAACTGAAGTTATTATTGAAATTACTTTTTATAAGGAAGTTTAAAGAAATAACCTGGTTTGAAACTTTTTGCTCGGAAATTATATATTAAATAAGAAGTAGGTTATCTGATTTAAATTTTGGTACTTGGTACAATAATGCGTGGAGCTATAGCAAATGACATTAAAACAAACATATAATTTATTATTTCAAATAAACAAAATTAAATGCTGATATAAAGACATATTAAAAAAATGATTACTAAAATCAAATATTTTTTATACTTTTTGTTATTTGTCTTATATTTTATAAATTTATAGTAGTTATAAAGAAACTTAAAATTGTTAGGCAATTTTACTGTTATTACCCACAGTGCAACTTCCCATATATGTATGCGTGCGCTCTCATTTGTAAACATGGTGAGGTAAAATACGTTGCTCTTATTTCCCTCTTCATGTTTGCCCGCGATGATCCCCTCACCTGGCCCTCAAAATGTGCAGTCGTGCCCGCACGGGCAAAATGCCACTGAGGGCTAATATGCCCATCCCTGCCATAAAGCACTGCAAAGGAAAAGCAGCTTGTAATATTTGTAGTCTTCCTCCCCACAACCCTCAAAAATGCACACGCACTTTCTGCGCCAACTGCCAGGCTGATCACGCAGCTTCTTCAAACAAGTATCCAAAATATATGCAAGCAAAGCAAATACAAGCAATTAAAACAACAAAGAAATGCACCATGCGTGAAGCTATTAAAATTTATAACTCAACTGTCTCTTTCCCCGAAAACTCGCCTTCTTTCTCAACGACAGTCTCTCATCAGCAAAATAGCAAGCAAGAAACTCAGCACTTTAACTCAACCCCAATTCCCTTACCTACCAATTCGCAATCAACCTCTAACGAAAATGCTTCAAACGAACAACAATTATCAGAAAACAATATACAAACTCACATACATAATACACCCACCGCAATAGTTGAAGAACTCTCTTCTCAATTTCCCGATCCCAATTTACACGATCTCACAGCACCCGACTACTCTAAAGAACTTGAGCAAAGTTATCACGCTCTCATGCAATAACAAAAAACTCACCATCAACCAACAAGTAAAACAATTTCTGACTCAAACTCAAACTCACCTATAAACTTCTCAACTTACCTCTCAAACACCAACAACACAAGTAACACAGTTTATAACGCAACCAATATCTGTCTTTCTCATGGAGGCGATTCTCTTATGTCCTCAGAAGACGACGAGGACATGTCTTATTTCGACAAATAACTCAACAAACGAAAATAACTCAAAACACAAATCATATTTCCAAGCTAAACCTTTATTTCTTTTCTTACAATCATGTTTTCCATTTTACAATGGAACATGAATGGTTTCTACAACAATTACCATGAGCTTCAGCTCTTGGTGCAATCCCTCTCACCCTCAGTAATTCTACTAAATGAAACGCATTTACCTTACAATGCGAATGCAGTTCACCCGAAGCGCTATTCAGGCATGTTCCATAAATTGTCAAACATAACTTCAAGTAAACAAGGTGTCGCAGTGTTGGTTAAAAAAGGCTTGCCTATAATATATATAATTTCCGCTTACATACCGCCGACACAAACCTTTTCAAACGCAGACATATTATACCTGCTGCAACAAGTCTCATCACCTGTTATACTAGAAGGTGATCTTAATGCTTGGATCTCCAAAAGAAAACACAAGAGGAAAACACATTGAAGATACTTTGCTTACTTCCGACCTCATTTGCCTTAACGATGGTAGTGCAACCCACTTTTCAACTCATGGCACATTCTCGCATCTTGACCTCACCTTTTGCTCAGCATCCCTTGCCCCAAATTGCAGTTGGAGTTTGTCAAGCGACTTACAAGGTAGCGATCACTATCCAATTATCTGCAAAATCAACACGCAGCGATATCGTTCCAAATTCAAACCAAAATTCATATTTAAAACTGACTTCGCTGACTGGCGTAAATTTTCAGATCTATGTGAAGAGGCAAATAACAAAATTCCCTTCTCTAATAACAATAATAGAGAAGCTGCTCTTATTCAAAAAATTATTCGCTCCGCAGCAAATCTGTGTATACCACATACAAATGCTAGAAAATCCGAGCACAATGTACCATGGTGGAACGCCAATCTAGCGTCTCTTAGATCAAAGAAGCAACATGCATGGCACGAATACAAACGTTGTCAAACGCTTGAAAACTTAATAGAGTACAAGAGATCGAACGCTATTTTTCGACGCATGGCTAAAGAAGCGAAACGACTCTGCTTCCAAAAGTTCACAGCGAATATCAATCCTGCTTCCTCCCCCAAAAAATCTGGAATGAAATAAATTTATTGACAGGTGGTACTAAAAATTCGTATATCCCACGGATCAACACTCCTGTTGAAGCGCTAATCATGTCCGAACAAATTTCGAATTTCTTTGCAAACCACTTCTCTGCCGCGAGTTCTGATGAACACTTTAGCTTTCAATTTCGTAATAGCAAAGCATCAATTCCAGACAGCTTCACTGATACAACATATGACCTTTCCTCAACTGCAAAAATGTTAGAATCGAGAATCTCGCTTTCTGAATTTAAATATGCTCTTTCCTCAGTAAAAGGGAAAACGCCTGGGTTAGATAAAATATCTTACCCAATGATGGAAAACCTCCCGATTTCAATTAAGATACGTCTAGTTGATAAGTTCCAATCAGTTTGTTTACGGCGGACTTTAATCTTTCACACAATACGTTCGAAAGAACCTTATACGCGATGTTTAAGAGACCTTTTCCACGGTAGTTGGCGCAGATTGTGGGGTCTTCCTTTTTGTGGACTAGGCAGAGCACATTTAAATTCTAATCCAAGCAAGCTGATGCATGCTCCTTATCAGTTCTTCCGCCGTGTTGAATAGCTCGTCCGAACATCCATCGGCCCCCGCCGCGTTGTTGTTCTTTAGACGGGTAATTGCTATTCGAACTTCTTCATGGTCGGGCAATGGAACGTCTACTCCATCGTCATCGATTGGGAAATCGGGCTCGCCTTCTCCTGTACGTTCACTGCCATTCAGCAGGTTGGAGAATGTGCTCCCTCCATAATTTAAGTATGCTCCGGGCATCGGTCACTAGATCATCTTTGGGGATTCTACAAGAGTATGCTCCGATCTTGAGACCTAAGACGGATTCCTTTGTTGGTTTAAATAATGTGTTGGCCTCTGGTACTGCTGGGAATTGTCCAGTTTTTGCTACCGCTACGCCAGAGCATTGCGCAGAATTTCATTTTTTGCTCCCGCTCCAGCTATAGTTTTTTACCTAACAAAACTCGGAGCAGAGTAGAGCACATACTTTTACATTGTTATGCTAAGGTTATGCTGTGGCTCCCGACAAAGTGAGAGCGGTAGCGAAAGCATAGCAATAATTCAAGAAATTTTGCTGCTACGGAGTAGTAAATGAGAACCCTGCTTGTCGCTAACTTTGAAACTCTGGCTCACAGATTCACTTTGTCACAAGTCGCTTCGCAAACCAACTTCAACTGCCTAAATCTAAATACTTCGCTTCGGTTTCTGGAATTGGGGATGTAAATTTTTCAACAAACCCCTCAACTATCGACATTTATTGTAAGCCAGAGATCATCTAGTGGTATTGATAACGATATCCAGTTAGACAAATTAGTTCGACGCTTTTGGGAAATTTAACATGTTCATGAACCAATAACCAAAACTTCATTAAGAGCAGCTTAGATTCACTTGGTGATTCATGTTTAGCTGCTAGACGCAAATTCGAGAATATTGAACGCAAACTTAGTAGAAATCCTAATTTAAAGGCGAAATATAGCTCCTTCATTAAAGAATATGAGCACCTTGGTCATATGTCGTTAGTTTCTGAAAGAATGATTTCTAAGTGCAGCTACTTTATACCTCATCATTGCGTTATTGAGGATGATAGTACGTCAACGAAATTGCGAGTTGTTTTTGACAGTTCTGCGGCTACAACTTCAAGGTTATCACTAAATGACATACATACTTATGACTGGTCCTACCATTCAGCCCAAACTTTTCAACATTCTCGTTCGTTTTCGTACCTTTCCAATTGCACTCACTGGGGATATTTGCAAGATGTATCGATGTGTTCGCATAACACCTCCAGATAATATGCTTCAGTGCATACTATGGGGAGATTCCCCAGAAGAAGAATTACGTATGTATAAAATATTCAAATGTAATGTTTAATTAAAAATTACTTTATTTACCGTCATCTCGGCTTAGTTGTCAAGTATAAAGTGAAACTTATAATTATTCCTAACTTAGCTCAAGCCACCAACCCGCATCGCGTTGTGGCTCCTCTGCTGACGTTTTGCTGACCTTGCGCCTCGTGCATGGTGTTAGTTTACTTTGATGTCTGGCCAATGTTCTCACGCAAAATGTGCTAACTTAGCGACATGTGCAGTAGGGTGGGTCGATTCCGGAATTTTTTCGATTCGGTATTTCTAATAGTGCGGAAAAGTTGCCTTAGTACTTCCTGATTCCAATGCAACTTTTTGTTTTGAGATCGGATTGCATCTTCAACCCGAACCTCGGCCTTGAAATTTCGGAAATTCGCCTAAAATCGTGAAATTGTCTACCTAGCACCTGAAATACGCATCTCATGGCAAAATGTATCAAACAAAAGTTATTTGTCACGTCATTTGCTACCGAAATGGAATATGTGATCATGGCCGTAGGACGAACCGTTCCCGAGATACGAGCGAAAAGGCGGCGCGCCACAGCGCAAGGTGAAAATCGGCTTGCGGCCACACTTCTTGACGTTGATTTCGCCGATTGCTATCACTCACATTCATTCACCTACGCCAAAGGACACGTTCGGATAGGTCTCCACACAAATATTTTTTCATCGAGTTCCTTCACTCTTGTCGGTGATTTCGCCGAGTTCTATCACTTACATTCATTTCCCTGCGCCATACGACATGTTCGGACTGGTCTCCACATAAATATTTTTTCATCGAGTTCCTTCACTCTTGTCGTTGATTTCGCCAGGTGCTATCACTTATATTCTCTCAACAAAACACAGAACTCAAAATGTCTGTATCTAAATTTAAATTTAGACAGAAATGTCCTGTGTTTGGCATATATCCGTACAATCTCTCTGAGTCCCAGTTACCTACTTACCAGGATGTTCTTTTATGTTATCAGTTTGAAAGATTTGGTATAGGGCGACTCCGAGGCGACAACTATGAACCTAGGAGTAAAGAGGTTACAGATATAGTTGCAAAAAAGGTTGAAAATACTTTCAAAAAGTCACCTATTCCGATAGTTTCACACACCAGAGTTGTACAAATGCTCACCACATACCATAAGAAATTTCTGACTCTTAAAAAAGTGTTTTTAAGGAACCCAATAGGTTTGAGCTCTAAAAGAGACGACTTTGTCTCTTCTGCCGGAAAATTATTTGACATCGCTGCTTGTAAATGCATTTATTTTTCTTCTTGCAGTTGTCCAAAGGAAAGGAAAGTTCCTATCAATGAACAACCATTTCTCTTGGACCAGAGAACCACAAGAATTGGTCGCATTGGAAGTGTTGATCTACCTGAAACAAAAAAGATTACAAAGAAAAATGAACGTAAAGAAAAGCTTTCAAAACGTCATTCAACATCAACACTTACCAGAAAAGTATCAACTAGAACACGTGACCATTCAGACCAGCCAGACTCTCATACAGACGACAACAATGTAGGCGCGTCGCACATTGATTCTTCGAAAAACGATGGTGATGATGAATTTTCTCTTCCATCCTCTAAAACCAAACAAAACACACTAGTATTACAACACACTGCTTTAGCTGCCCAAAGATTTGGAGTAAGTGATAGAGCAGCGGCCTTGATTGTTTCATCGGCTTTTCTGGATGCCAAAAAAGCAGGTTTGATAACAGAGGATCAGGCTAGCTTTGTTACTGACAAATGCAAGATTAGTCGGGCAAAAAAAAGTGTTGGTGTTAAGCTCCAGAACACCGAAAGTATTGACTCCGTATATGGGCTGTATTTTGACGGCCGCAAAGACAATACACTTACACAAGTCAGCGAAGGTGAAAAGTACTCTCCTTCCGGGTCAGCTGAGGATGAGAGGCAAGCTATATGGTAACATTTAGAAGACAATTCAGTTGATGTGGAACATCTAGATGTTGTCGGTCCTGATGGCACCAACACTAACACAGGTTGGAAAGGTGGAATCATTCGGAAACTAGAAGAAATAATAGGTAGGCCATTACAGTGGGTTGTTTGTCTTCTACATTTCAACGAACTTCCATTCCGTGCTCTTTTCGAACACATAGATGGTGTCTCAAAGAGTCCAAATACATTCTCTGGCGACATAGGTAAACTGCTCCCTTATTGTGAGAAGTTGCCTGTTGTCAAATTTGAAAGTTTTCCATCCTGCCAATTACCTTCTGAGGTTATTAATCCGACCCAACTTAGCACAGACCAAGCTTATCTCTATAAAATATCAGAAGCTGTTATTTCCGTTCAATGTTCCTCAGATTTAGCGTCGATGCATCCAGGTAACATGTGCAAATCTCGCTGGCTCACCTGTGCAAATAGAATTCTGAGATTATACATTTCTACTGACAAACCAACAAAGGAAATAAAGATTTTGGTCAAGTACATACTTACAGTTTACTCACCTTTGTGGTTCTCAATAAGATTCAACAGTTCAATCAAAGATGGCTCGCGCCATCTCTATGCTGCAATTCAAAGGTCGAGATACTTACCCGCTAAACTGCGCAAGGTTGTCGATTCATCCATTCAACAGAATGCTTTCTTTGCTCTTCCAGAAAACATTCTCCTTAGTATGATGACTGACGATCGGATAGAAGTCAGAAAGTTGGCCCTTGACCGTCTTCTGGCAGCCAGAGAAGCAGAGTCTGACACCATAAATGGAAGAGTTAGATGTAATAAAGTGCCAAAGCTGAATTTCAAAGCTAATACTTATTACGATATGATTAACTGGAAGACTATTACCTTGACTGTTTCACCAGTTCTTTGTTCAGTTTCTAACGAAGAACTCATAAAAGGGCTGTCGGGAGACACTGCAGAGGTATGGAAATTTAGTGAATTCCCCTCTCACACCGTGGCAGTCGAGAGAATCGTCAAACTGGTGACAGAGGCATCTTCTAAAGTTATTGGCCCCAATCTCGTGATCTTTTTATACGCTCTACACTGAAATCTAGGCAACAAGTGCCAAAGTTTAGTACAAAATCTGATTTTATCAATAAATTTGACACAGATTCAGACTAAAACAAGCCTGACATATGGTTGGTTTGTTGGGTTGGGCTTGGGAGGAACCCGAAGAGCAGCTACCTCCACGCGGTGGGTTCTGGGTGACCAATACAGGTTAGCTGAGAGCTGCAACAATTTTGACCTTGCGCTGTGGCGCGCCGCCTTTTCGCTCGTATCTCGGGAACGGTTCGTCCTACGGCCATGATCACATATACCATTTCGGTAGCAAATGACGTGACAAATAACTTTTGTTTGATACATTTTGCCATGAGATGCGTATTTCAGGTGCTAGGTAGACAATTTCACGATTTTAGGCGAATTTCAAGGCGATCTCAAAACAAAAAGTTGCATTGGAATCAGGAAGTACTAAGGCAACTTTTCCGCACTATTAGAAATACCGAATCGAAAAAATTCCGGAATCGACCCACCCTATTGTCCACTTCCATTGGTTCTGGTGCAAGTTGTTGTTGCGGTTGATTATAATTTCTAGGCTGATAACCCCTCTGTGGTCTGACGTTTGGTCTGTATTGAAGACGTTGCCTGTCCTCTCTATGTGAATGAATTTGGCCTTCGTTGAAGCGAGGATTATATTTCTTTTTATTAGCAGGTTGCTGGAATCTTTGTTGCTCGTTCCCCCGTGGGAGGTTAGAATGTACCTCGAATTGGCGATTCACATTGTCGTGGTAAATAGTATACGCAGTAGCTAGTACTGTAGCTGTTTCCAAATCTTTAGGGTTATGACTTTACAATGTCCCACTTGTATATTTAACCTTACGATGAAGGTTCGCATAGTCTTTCATAGAACCACTGTTTTGGTTTTCGGACATCTCATTTTTTGATAATGCCAAAGTAAGCGCTTTGCTCACTTCACTGTGAAATTCGGCTAAGGTTTCTTGTTCTTGTACGATCTTTTTCATTTCCTCTAAAAGGGCGAATAGTAGCCTTTGGTCCGCAAACGTGTAACCCAATCTACATATCTGCTGCTGCTCCTGTTATTTTTGTGCGTACTATACCAAGTGGACTGTGGTGTTTATGGTGGTTGGTCAATCCTTTTGTACCATCCATAAAGGTCCATACTTGCGGTCTCCAGGATCTATATTGATCTTAGTTTCCATCGAACCGTGAAAGTGCTTTGAAAATTGCCAGGGGTCGTTAATGTGCAAGCGTATTGCCTTGTGTTGATCGACCGTCGATACTCATTTTAAACGATTGGTTTGATTCAATTGCTGCTAGTCGATTCTGCATCTCAATTCTTTGCTGCTGCAAAGTTTGAGTTAGTACGTCGATGTGAGCGCGTAGTTCTGCCATTTCTGATGTCATCGTAGCTGCTTCTGATTTGCTGCGACTGCCGTGGATTTTTGCTCTTTTTCCCTACCGGAATTTCTTGATGTGCTCCAGTTTTCAGTGGTTTCTCAGAATTCTGTTTTTGTTCCAATTTTTCAGGAACCTGCTGTATCTTTCTTTAAGACCGTGGATTTTGGTTTTTTAAGTCTTATATATCAAAGACTGGCTGGAAAGCAAGTTGATTTGTGATCCCGGTTGAGCCTCAATTAAATAATTATAATATTGTGTTTATAATTTTATCTATTTGTTGAATTTAAAATCTCCACCTTCACGTTTGATGATAATACTAAGACTAAAGGACATGAGGTTTGCTTACAACTATTTATACTATCGTCAGAAGATTCATGTTGTTCTGTTGTGTTCTTATTTTAAGCTGATAAATATATTTGAAGAAGAAGAAAAAATATATTTGTAGTTATAAGTTCTTATCTGATACTGATAATTGCAATACATTATTATGTGTATATGTTATGATACATGTTTTTATGCAGCTGATACGGATTTGTTGATATATTATATTTGGGTTCATGAGTATGATAAGAAATGTTATATTTTTTTAACTAACGCAGCTGTACATATTCGTCTTTAATTATACGCGTCTAGATTGTGTAAGTAATTTGATTGCTTAATAAAGAACTCTTGTAGTGAAACTGTAGATATAGAAGGTAGCTACACTACAAATCCTATTCTTGATCCACCAAGCCAGGAACAGTTATATAACTAGACACGTCCACTACATGTGTACTATGACAACCTAAACCAAACATTGAATGTAGTCTTGTCAGAATTATAAATTTCACACAAGTATGAATATGTAGTACATGCACTCAAGCAGGTAACTCAACTGAAAGCCATTCGGACATTCACAGCCATCAATAACTGATTATATGCTAGAGCATGCACGACACTCATTGAAACATATAAGGGAAATTCAGAGTCTGGTGCCTCTGAGTTTGCAATTATGCAATTGCACATATTTACCATCAACAGTGAACGTCTTTTTTGTGATTTCTGTGCAACCCTTGCAAATTTCATTAATTCACAGCTGATCGGTGAAGAAAAATATTGGTTGTAAACAAAATTGTCGCACAAATTGGAAATTATGCCGAAAAAAGTTTTAAAGAAAAATTAACTGACGCTTTAATTGATGAAGCTGCTGAAGAAATTATGGAAATTGAAGGTAAGAAATATTTTTATGCAGAATTTCAGTTAATAACAATTTTCTTCTAGAAATCGAAAGTGATGATGACGCAGTGGATGCAGTGTTAGATATGGAATGTCGGCGAGGAGTTTATAGCACAATTCCTAAGTCAGACATTTCGCGCAATAATATTTTGACAACACTGGACGAATACCGATAAGAGTAGATAGAGACCAATATAATATGCTGGTTGATGTAATAAAAAACGATAAGGAATTCAACAAAGCGCACTCATGTAAGCAATTTTCTGTCGAATTGCAATCAGCAATCGAACTGTATCGATTGGGTTCGTCGGGAGAAAGCGCAGCATATAGAAAAATAGCGACAATTTTTGGAGTGGGAGAGGGCGAAACTTTATCGATAATAACAAAAATCTTTAGAGTGTTCTTGCGTCACCAATCTAAGTATATATAGTATATTGGCCCGATGAGGTTGAACGATCGAAAATAGTATCGGATACCTTTCATGAGTTACCGTTTTGTATTGGATATATTGATGGAACCGAGATTAAATTAGCAGAATCGCCAATTGAAGACCATATATCATACTTCTCCAGAAATCTCATATATTCAATAAAAGCACAACAAGTTTGTGACTATAAACAAGTAATTCGACATGTTATGGCTGGTCACCCTGGGAGCTGGCATGATGCCCGTATATATCGAAATAGCTCCCTCTTTCAACAAAATGATCAGTATTTTTCTTCACAGCAATGGATTGCTGGGGACTCGGCATAACCTTTATCTGCAACGTTAATAACCCCTTACAGAAGCAATGCAAGACAGTTGGATTGAAATGCCCGAATTGCATTCAATTTACGGCACAGTAAATACCGGGTTAGAGTAGAACATTGTTTTGGGCTTTTAAGAAAAAGATTTGGAAGCCTTAAGCAGTTAAGAATGCGTTTATCTAACAAAAAAAAAAAACAATAAGTTATGCTGCGATTGGTTTCTTGTCTATTGTATTCTCCACAACATTTTAATTAATAATGGTTCCACTTCGTTCGACGATGGTTCAGATCCATCAACTACTACCAAAGATTCTATTGAGCCTGATGAGCATATAACCAACAATGTTGGAGAAACTAAATGACAAGCCATATACGCATTAATGTTTTCTTAAATGTATTTTAATTCATTTTTCAGTTTTTAATTACATATGTGTCGGATCTTAACTTATGGTAACCAGTGTAAAAGACTCAAATCAAACACATGTGCCACATGACAATTCTCATTTATGTATTCTAACGGTCGTTTGTTGGTACGCTTTATTCCATCTATTCGCCAGATGGTCAGAATAGTTCGATGCGAATATGAGAGAAAGACGTTGCGTGAGATTAAAGGTTTGAAAGAAAGATACGCACTACGACTGTTGTGCGTGTATGCTTGAGCCACTGCGAAGGACAAAGACACAAGTATGTTCGTGCAACATTTTCTGAATGGCATTCTCGGTATGCTAAAAATGTTGGCGGCATTCTCAAGTTGACTGTGGCGTGGGCAAGTATACTCGCCATATACAATCAGTGTAAAACATGGAAAAACATAATGGTAACCCAACATCAGAAGTGGGATCAGTGCCAACTCCTGCATTTTCGGAAAATCAGTGGCGTACCATTATGGAACTGCAAAATCGAAATCTTGTCGAGATGTGCAAAGCGATGCAAGCGTCAGTGCGTTCACCAAATCAAGTGGTTTTGCCAAAATTTAACCCAGATGCAACCGGAGCTGATGCGACTCAATGGTGTGCAACGGCAAGCATTATTATGGACGAACAGCAGATTGATGGCAGCGCACTTATCATGATGCTGAGTAGTTGCATGCAGGGCAGTGCTTCAGCGTGGATTGCACAGATCTGCTATCCCGGCATTAATTGGGAGCAGTTTAAGGAGTTATTTATACAGCGTTTCGAGATTAAGGAAACGCCGGCAGCTATGTTCCTGAATCTGCTGAACAGCCGTCCAGCCCACAATGAGTGCCCTGCAGTGTACGCAAGCCGTATGGTGACGTCATTGACCACAAAATGGCGCAATATGAACGCCGAAGAAATAGCTGTATCCACGGTACTTGCGCATATGGCCGATTTTGACAACCGTTTGCAGCGTATGGTGTTTTCGTCAACTGTACAAACCAGAAGTCAACTCCAGATGGAACTAAAAGCATTTACATTTGACAAAAAGCGGAGCGCTGGGAACACTGATAGTAATGGCGGCGACTACAAGCGAACCAAAATTGTGTGCAACTTATGCAAGAAACCAGGACATAAAATGGCGGAATGTAAATCACAGCGGTCTGGATTGGAGAATAAACAGCATCGCGAGTTGCAGAATGTGACCTGTTACCGGTGTGGACAACTTGGGCATCTTGCGAATCGGTGTACGAGCAATGCAGCTAAATCTGGAGCAGTTACTGAAAAGAAATGTCATCAATGTTTTGTGACTGAGCCAAAAGGAGTTTTGACACACCAGGGTGAGATCTTTCCTATTTATTTTGATTCTGGAGCAGAATGCTCGCTTATTCGTAGTAGTGTTGTCGATAAATTTGATGGCAAACTTATTAATAATATTGTTATAATACGAGGTATTGGCGACGCTGGCATTTCCAGTAAGCTACAAAAGTTATCTAAATGTATTATTAATGGAAATATGGTAGAAATACTGTTTCATGTCATAGCAAAATGTGGATTCTTAAAAACTACTGTACAATACTTGGGCTATGAGGTTCGAGCTGGAGAGTTAAGGCCTAATCCGCGAAAGATTCTTGCGTTGAATTCCTTGCCACCACCGCAAACAGTTCGTAGCGTAGGACAGTTTATAGGATTGGCGTCTTATTTTCGAAAATTCGTGCCTCGGTTCTCACAGATTATGAAACCAATATATTCCTTAACTTCGAGTAAAAGTGTGTTTAATTGGAATAACGAGTTGGAAGATATTAGAAAGAATATTATTGCTATTATATTTTTGATCCACAACATCCAATAGAGTTACACACAGATGCAAGCTCTTACGGTTATGGTGCAATGTTAATGCATCGAATCAATGGTAGTCCTCATGTAATAGAGTATTTTAGTAAAACTACTACCCCTGCAGAGTCTAGATACCATTCATACGAATTAGAAACCTTGGCCGTGGTAGAATCCGTTAAACAGTTCCGTCATTATTTAATTGGTCGTACGTTTGTAGTGTATACTGATTGTAATTCTCTTAAATCATCGCGGACAAAGATTGATCTAACACCAAGAGTGCATCGTTGGTGGGCGTATTTGCAGTCGTTTGATTTCAAAATCGAGTATAGGGAAGGTAAGCGCATGGCGCATGTGGATTTTTTATCAAGAAATCACATTCAGGAAGCCGTGCAAACGGTCGAGTTGAACGTGTGATGAGTACACTTAAGAATCTACTGTCAGCGGTCGAATCGAGTCACCGATCTTGGCAGGATGCTTTAGGTGAGGTACAACTTGCCTTGAATTGCACAATTAGTAATACAACCAAGGCAAGTCCGCTAGAGTTGCTTATCGGCAAGGAGGCTCGTCCTTTGGGTTTGATTCCACCATACGATACAGAGATGGAGGTAGATAAAATTAATGCTAGAGATAGGGCAATCGAAAATATGAACAAGCAAGCTGGCTACGACAAAATAAGGTTCGATAAAAATAAAGCAGCAGTTGAACGACATAAAGTTGGAGATTTTGTTTTACAAAAAAAATGAAGAACGGCATCAAACTAAATTGGATGCAAAGTTTAAAGGGCCAATTTTGGTTAGTGAAGTTTTAGAAGGAGATAGATATATCTTGAAGTCATTACATAATAAGAGAACTTATAAATATTGTCATGAAGATTTAAGAAAGATGCCAGATGGTTATGTTCCCAGTGAATTCGAGTGCCCGCCTGAGACTTGTTGAAATGGTTATAATATATCCGTGCGAGAGGATATGGTATGCGAAAACAAAATGTCCATATAGAGTATGGAATGGTTGAAATGAAGTTGCAATAGACTTCGATAAGAAAATGTTTGTGAATGGCGGATGTGTTTAGGAATTCAAATGGAAATAACCTGGCGGATGCAAAGTTTATGCATGGTTGATATATGACAATATTTGACTGAAATGTATGAGTTGGAGCTGTGATTTTGAGATTTGAGATATCTGCGTCATTGAGCAAGCACAAGTGAAAGACGAAAGTTGGAACATGGCGTGTGGCGCTCTTGACGGGACTATGCTCTTAATCAAAAGGAAATCATAGTGGCAATAACTAGAGTCGAATTTTGAATTGCTGAAAAGCAAATGGAATGAATTAAATGTTAAAATGAATCTGATTATGTAATGACAATAAGAATTGGAATTTGTTTACAATGTTGTGTAAAATGTAAAATAATAAAAGATTAAGAAATAAGAGAAAATGTTAAGCGTAAGGTAATAGATTGGATAAACCTGTAAATGATATTTGAAATTGACGAGTAAAATAAAACACAAGCTATAATCACAGATTTATAAATCATATTTGTAATAATACGATTACAGTACACGAGGACGTGTAATTGTCAGAATGGCCGTGTCGGATCTTAACTTATGGTAACCAGTGTAAAAGACTCAAATCAAACACATGTGCCACATGACAATTCTCATTTCTGTATTCTAACGGTCGTTTGTTGGTACGCTTTATTCCATCTATTCGCCAGATGGTCAGAATAGTTCGATGCGAATATGAGAGAAAGACGTTGCGTGAGATTAAAGGTTTGAAAGAAAGATACGCACTACGACTGTTGTGCGTGTATGCTTGAGCCACTGCGAAGGACAAAGACACAAGTATGTTCGTGCAACATTTTCTGAATGGCATTCTCGGTATGCTAAAAATGTTGGCGGCATTCTCAAGTTGACTGTGGCGTGGGCAAGTATACTCGCCATATACAATCAGTGTAAAACATGGAAAAACATAATGGTAACCCAACATATGTATATAATAATTATAATTACATATATTTATACATTTAGTACAAGACAAGCATGAAAAATATAACGCTTTGAATGATAGAAGATAGTAAAACATCAAAAACCGTATTAAGTAAGTATTCATCTCAACAGTAATTGGAACTACATATTTTAAAATAAAAAGATAAATGAAGTACAGAGATAAATAAATTAAGATAAATAAATAGAGATAAATAAAGTACAGAAAAATTACTGGTGAGGGGAATACTTATATTTCATTTCAATTTCGAACCTTTGCAAGCGTTCCTCCTTTTCAATTTGAAGTTTTTTCAATCGTTCATCCTTTTCCCATTCTAAGATTTTTAAGTCCAATTCACGGTTCTTGCATATTATTTCAGCTTTACTTCTTTTAATTTCTTTCCTTCAAAGCGTGATCTTTTTCATGTTTCTCTTTTTCCCATTCCATTTTCATTTTAAACATTTGCCTACGCTCGACTTGAAAAGCAACAAGATTTGCAGCAGATGATTTTGGAACATGTTTTTTCATATTTTCCGCGAAATCTTTTGCTTTTTCATGAACAATCACTTCACTTACATTGCCTGGTGGTAGATTTTCAATATTGGTTATGTCAATTGGAGACGCAATTTCTTCGCCGACATCAGAAAAAGTTATTTCCAGTATTTGGTTAGCCGCGCTTTCATTCATTATAGACGTACTGCCACTATCAACCACTTCAAATGGTAATTCACTTGTGGCTTTTTTTCCAAAAATATGTTTAAGCTGATTAAAGTGTGAGCACATCTGCAACACTTTGCCTGAAATATAAACATTAGACAAAATTTTGTCGCATTCATTACGCTTACCTTCAACACTCGACGTCCCGGTATCAGACTCAAGAAGGCCTGCTCCTGTTGACATTCGCCAATCGCTTGCTTTTTTGTATGAAGCCTTCAGGTGCCGCACTTTCCACCGTATTAAATCCCACGTTGCATCTATTTTTGTGCTCTCAATGAGCTTTTTATAAAAAATTTGAGCTTTGGTGCCTATTAAAATTATCAATTAATATTCACTTAAATCACTTACCTCTACTTCTGGAGCATCCTGCAAAAAATCCAGTATACTCTGGATTTCTTTTTCACTCCTCTTTTTGTTTGGTTTTTCACGTTTAATTCTTTTTTTGTTTAAACCTGTTTGCTCCATCTCTTTTCTTTGTTTGCTTTTATTTTTGACAACAGCTGATATTTTGCAAACCAGTGTTGCAAATAATACAATGACGTTTTAGTGTTGCTTCTTTGCAAGGGTGTAGCAGGTGCATCGCTGTACATTTTGTTAGTGTAAAAGCAAAAATATGCTCGCTAATTTGCAATTACAAATATGCAAAATCATTTGCACCAGATTCTGAATAGCACTATAGTATAGCCAGAACGATGCAACACGATACGAGACATAAAAACCTTAGGTACATTCCACGAATGAATCTTTACAATACAAATAACCATGTGGGGCAAAATACACACAGTAACCCCAATCAGCAACAACGCGTCGAACCAATGGTCGTTGTTCACCAGCAAAATACAGAAGACTAACGCGACAAAACTACAACCACCAAAACCACACCCAAATGTCGCAAACACCAGGCAAGCAGAATTATGCGCAACCTCATCATAACCCATTTCAACCAGTAGCAAAAGCATTCGGCTACAAAAGAGAAAGAGATAACAGCGGAATGAATCGACAACAATGAAGAAATAGAAGACATCAAATTATTATACAACGAAACCCAGAGCGAATATACACAAGAGAAGCATTTTTTATAAGACGGCACGGTCTTGCAACACTACAATGAACCGCACCCAATTAATTGACTCCGTTGCCACAAGTAGCTATGTAAGAAGTGATTACCCATATGCAAGAAGAATTCCATTAGAAAAAACAATAAAAACAAATACGTTGCTTGGTAGTTCAAGTAGTAAATACAAAAAATAACTTATTAGGATTTGAATTAGATTTTCTAGAAATTCACAAACTTAAAAGTTTTTAAAATAATACTATGGGAGAACGCTTTAAGAAAAATTAAAGCACAAATAAATCTGTTTGACTACTCAGTAAGTTGTACTCAAGTGCCGTCACACTCAAAAAACAAAAAAATAAACTAAAAAGTAGGAGATAAAGATTCCGAAAATATAGGGAAAAACTAAATGAAAAACAATTACAAAAATTAAAATTTACCTTCTACAACAATTGTACAAGCAGAAATTAGAACTGAAACTAGTGACGCTATTTAGGAAAGGCAATAACAAAATTTTGTGAAAACAAGAAAAAAACGTTAACATCGGCTGCACCGCAGCTAAGATACCCATCATAGGTGCCTTTCTTTCAGTAACTATGTGTTCAGTTTGTATGGAAGCTATATGTATACGAGTAGTAATCCGATTTTTTCGGAGAATATATTATTACCTTAAGGGGTTAGAGGTAGTCAGACTTTTCAAAAAAATATTTTTTTTTTGCATTTTCGTTAAGTGTAATATCTTAAAAATAGTCTCTGAATATTCACGTTGATCCGATAATTAGTTTTTGAGTTTTTCGGCAAATAACAAAGAGAGCTCGGACACTTCAAAGCGCTAGTGTGCAACTTTAAACGCGTTTTTCTAAGAACTATGTTTTTTGAACTGGAGACAACTGTAACTTGAAAACCGCTGAGTAGATTTTAATGAAATTTATACAGCTTTTAAAATACATAATAAACTCAGCCTGATCGAAGGATTTTTTTTCAACAATTTCGGTTTTTTAAGATCAATTAACTGTTGATTTTTTCCAAAAAATTTTGACAAAAATTTCCTGAGGCCGCAATTTTGTTAATTTTTGAAATTTTTCGATCAAGCCCAGGGTTATCTATTTATAAAACTTTTTTTTTTGTCCGATTGATTTTAGATGAATCTCCAAGGACTTATGGTTGTCACCGCAAGTACCTTTTTTTGGAACTGGGTCAACACAAACAACTATAACTTTGGAAAATATTTTTTTTTTTTGAAATTTTCGTGACTTCAAGTCAACACATTCTATAATAATGCCATATTACTACTTTTGTAAAATAACACGATTTAATAGCAACCCCTAACCCCTTAAGTTGTAATTAATGTCAAATTTCCGATCTGAACAATTTCTTCATATATTACATTACTAACTTAACCTGTGCCAACTTTTGTGAAAATACATTGTCAAATGTTGTTTATAACTCAATAAAGATTTTTGTCTACCTTACCGCTGGTGGGGGGATTTCAATAAAGTCTTTAGTCGAGCTGAGAATATTTCATTCTAATTTTATTTTTAAATTTATAAACCTTATATACTATTTTAGAAGTTTAACTTATCTAGTTATATCAGTGTTCCCAACTTAGGGGTTTCCCCCCCAGATTTAGGGGGAAAATAAGTGAGATTGGATTTTTTTAGGGTTTTAAAATTTTTAGGGGTATTTTCAGGGATTTTTTCACTTTTTAATATTTTTAAATTGATAACATTATTATTTTTTTATTTTATAAGATAAATATACAAATGGCTGTGGTGTAAACCAATGTAGCCAACAGAGACATTAATATTTATTTCTCGACCTACCGACTCATAACGACATCTAGTTCGTAATTCTACAACCATTCTATGGTGACTGGCGCAATACTGGCGCCACTGGCGGTTATTTTATAGCCTGTTTAGGAATGGAGAGGAAATGCACATTATCATTGGCTATTGGTTACAAATCTCTTACCCAAACCTCTAAAAGTCCGTTTTTAAAAGTTACGCTACTTCCGAAAGCGTTACTTTATAGAGCGTCTACTGTAAATATTTTTTAGGGGGACAACTCAATAATTAAGGCGATTTTAGGGGGTTTTGACACAAATTTAGGGATAAATATTTTTGAGAGTTGGTAACACTGAATTAAATATATACATATATATTTACAGCACACCACATGGGGTTGTTTTCAACTATACAATACAATACAATACATTTGTGTGTGTGTGTGCTGTCAAACAAGTATAATTTATGTCGCTTCCCTGTAGTTCGGCTGGTGTCAAGCGATTACCAGAGCGTGAATTCTACTAGCGATTTCATGCATTTCCGCTAGTTAGTCTTTTCGCTAATGATTTGTAATGCAACGAGGCATCGAATCTGAAAAGAACCCACCCCTAAAAAACGAAACTCAATGCGTATATGAAATTGCAATAACAACAATGTGCGAGCAGATCAAAATTCAACAGAAATTTAGTGTCCCGTACTATTCCTGCAGAAATTCGCAGGAATTGTAGTTCGATCGAACGCTCAGTCTGCCGTTGTCATTTTTACACTAAATTGTTTAGATCTTGAGTGTCAATTGTAGTTGAAGAGCAGTCGAAAAAGGTCAATAAAGAACAGACATTCCTTAAATAAAAATAATTTATTTTAGTGTTGTTAGTGAAAAAATTAAAGCCGAATAAAAAATAAAAAAGTGAAGTGTAATATATGGATGGTCCGAACCCAAAACGAATTAAAAAGACTTGCTACAATCAAGTATATACAGAAAAGACATGTAAATGCGAAGATAAGGAAGCTTTAAAGGCTTTCTTCGAAGGTAAAGTATAAGCTGCCAACAAGTATATTCCTCTTTTCATTCATATATATTTTTTATTTCTAGAACTGATGGAAAGAAAAATGAGCCAAATTTCTGCACAGTACCAAGTGCTCCTAGAAGAAGTAGCGCAGCAGAAAGTCCTCATTCAGCATCTTCTGAAAGAACGCACCGACGACTCATCGAAAATGAGAGAATTTCCAATTAAAAACAAAACAGATTTGGGCCGAATTAATGAAAATATAGAAGTTCGCGGAAAAAAGAACTACGTAAGTAATATTTTTTTTTCGATTTCCTTATTTAAAATACGTTTCAGTAAATTTCGATTTTTTTTTTTATTTTTACCGTTTCAACCCTTTACTTTCTTGCAGATCAAATGTATGACTCAAATTCTCCAGGGTTCTGGAGTGGTGACAAACCTGAAGAATATTATAACAGACGAATTGGCCATGCAGTACAATATTGATGGAGTGTTTGGCAAGGATTCGCTCAAAAGCTTTACAAATTTTTTCGACGCCCTTATTGGTAAGAACAGGTCAAGCTTTTTAATTAAAACAGCTAATAACACATATATTTTAATTATTTTAGAGTCCATACCTACCAGGATAGACGCTGGATCGCCAGAGAATCAACTGCGCCAAGCCCTTCAGCGTCAAAAAAAAAAAACGAGTAATAAAAAAAAATCATTTAGTAAATAAAGAAAATAAATGATTAATAAATAACAATATAATGTAAGACAGTATATATTTTAAAACTACTAAGAAAGAAAATAAATTAAAAAATACATATGTATAATTGAATTTAATAAATCTATTGCTTTGAATTTCATAAAAATTTCTTTTATTTTCGTAAAATTGAACCAGTAGAATGGCTAGCGAGTTAGAATTAATGAAATCGCTAACGATTTTGAATTAGTCAAATCACTAGCCATTTTGAATTAATGAAAACGCTAGCGATTCTGTATTAGCGATTCACTAACGATTTTGGAACTTGTCATTTCACCAATGACTGGTAATGTAGCGTCGCACCGCTCGATTACTCTCGTAGGACATTGCAATGTAAAAATCATTAGTCAAATAACATTGCGAGTAATCGGGCTGGAACTGGTTCTAATGATTAGGAATTAGTCATATCGTTAGCTCTTCCCTGATGGTACCGAACTACAGGGTTGGTTTGGGTTGTTTTCAAGTGCACATGTGCATTTGTAATCAATTGCCCAAACCTAAGTAAATATAATTAGGTAGTTCACAAGGTGTCATACAATCGTAAATCGTATATGAAAATCTTAAAAAAGTATTAGACTTGTGAGCATCCCTGTGAGTTGTAAATAACATATAGTCGTATCGAATCAGCTGTTTGCTAAAATTTAAATAACTAAAATGCCGCGCGCAAGTGAAAAAGACAAAATTGTAGCAGTTTTGTGCCTAAATCATATGATTAATTTACTGGATATGAATTCGAGTATGGGTTACATTTTTTACAGCATTTATTTACATATTTATTATACACCTTTACTATTTTGCAGCCGACGAGGAAGATGAAGCGATTGAAAATTTTAATTCATACATGCTTTGTGTGCTAAATAATCGCAGGGGTGTTCACCTTGGCATTCCAAAATCATGCGAATGGGAGCAAACGGTGCTCAGAAAATTCGATGATAACAGGTTCAATCAAATGGTTAGGGTCCGTCCCGATGAGTTTTGTTATATTTTAAACTTAATAAAGCATGACGAAGTTTTTAACACAAGTTCAAGTACAGTGCAGCTCCCAATAAAATTGCAGCTTAAAATTGTCCTTTGCCGTTTAGGATCATCCGGTGAAGGACAATCTGTGCATAAAGTAGCTTCCCTTTTTGGTATTGGTGATGGGGGCACTATTTACAATCTAACCAGGAGCATATTTAAAGCCATTTTAAAATTGAAGTCTAAATTTCTATTTTGGCCCCATGAAAGAGAAAGGCAGCAAATTGTGTCCTCAACCAGTACAGAAATGCCGGGATGTGTTGGATATGTAGACGGTTCTGAGGTTAAACTATCTGAAGCTCCTGTTAATGAGCATACGATGTACTATTCTCGCAAACGGCAATATGCGGTCAAGCTTCAAGCTATATGTGATTATAATTTGAGAAGAAGGCAGTTAATAGTTGGTTATCCGGGTAGTGTACATGATGCAAAAATATTTTCGAACTGTTTACTCTTCAAACAACCGGAGCGTTTCTTGTTAACCTCGCAGTGGATAGCTGGGGATAGTGCCTATCCACTGAAGCCCTTTTTAATTACGCAATTCAGACAAAATAGCAGCGAGTACACAGAAGAAGAAAGGCACAGTTTCAACAAATATTTCTCAAAATACCGTGTACGAGTCGAGAACTGCTTTGGTCTTTTGAAAGAAAAATTCGGTAGCCTTAAGGAACTTAAATTCAGAATGCATTCGAGAACAAATAAGAATCAATGCAACGACTGGATTACTGTGTGCTGCATTCTTCACAACATTCTTATTAATTTTCACATTGAAAATGAAGACGGAAATGAAGTTCCAGGTCCTCAGTTCGATTTCTTTTAAATTTTATACAAAATGAAACAGCTTAGTTTGCATATCTAGCTAATACATATGTATTGTTTCAACATTCCACTTTTATATGTTTAGGCACTCGGAGCTTTTCTCGAATGTCAAGAACCGATTCTTAATCCACTTCGACTACTGAAAATCGATTTTTAAAAATCGATTATTTTACGAGAAAACTCGATTTTCGAGTAGAATCGGAGTCGAGTTTACCATCCCTACTGGCAGCTATCGGGGCACATATAAAACCTCCGCACAATAACCACCACAAAAAAAAATGATTTTTTTTCCATGTAATTTATATGGAAAACAGAAAATTTGAAATAGGCACCTCTTAATATTAATATTAAGAGCTCATCTTTTGAGTGACTTTTTTTTTTTACACATTTTCGAAAGTTTTGAGCCTGTTTTTCAGTTGAAAAAAAAAGGTTGCTTCAGAATGACACACCCTAATGTACATATATATACACATAAGTATATTTCCTCAAATATATATTAGAGTAATTTTTAATAGAATCATTAAAAAAACATACATACTCTCTCAAAACAAATCAATGATTTGCGTTTAAACATATTGCACTAACATAACTACATTTATTCACTTTTACATTTTCAAGTATACGTGTATATTTGGCGTTTATTGTACGTACATACATACGTACAAATGTACATACATATAAAATTATACCATTAACAAAAATTTAAATTAAACCATCGTATAAAACGATGTGTGAGTCCATCTCATTGAAAACAAAAGTAAAAAATATAAAAATTGGTCATTTCGTATACTAAATAAGTTTTAAAAATTTATTTGTACTTCAGCTTTAGCTCCTCCATGGCGATTCGCTCTTTCATCTGTAGCTCTATTTGTTTGATGTCTTTTAGCGCTTATATTTCAATTTCTTTGAGCTCCACTTCTTTAGCTTTTAACTGCAACTCTTTTTCTTTTTGCTCGAACTCTCTTTCCCTTGCAGTGAATTCTGCCTCTTACTTTTGCTTTCGCAATGTCATTATTTCGCCATGGATTTGCATAATATCGGAAGCCGCTTTTCTGGAGTATATTCCTCCTTGCCTTGGAGTGGTAACTGTTTCATTTACAATAGGAATTTCAATTTGCACAGGACTTCAATGGTAGTATCAGCACTTTCCATTATTTCTTCAACTACAGCACAAGCGTTTAGTCGGGCACCGAAAATATCGTCAAATTCGTAGAAATAGCGAAACTTTTTGAGCAAAACGCCTATATAAAGTTGATTCTTATGTATTAACAATGATATTCAATTGAAGACACACTCACTTTTTATAGTATCGCCATCCATTCAACCAGCGCCAGTACTTCCTTCCCATTCCTTTGCTTTATTATTTGCAGATCGCATATTTCTTACTTTTGAGCGCGCTGATTTCCACTCGACCAGGATTTGTTTTTCATTCGCGAAGCGATTATAAAATAGCCGTGCCGATGGTTTCTGTAAATAACTAAGTAATTAGTAGTTTCCATTTACCCTAAAAAATAACATCAAACTTCAAAATCGCGATTCTCTAGAAGGAATTCAATCAACGCTTTTTCCTCGGCAACTTCCCAACGCTTTTGGGGGTTGTAGCGCTTGCGTTTTGGTAAAAACTAAAAGAAAGTATTCACAAACGTTTAAATTAAAAAATAATTCAGCATTTTCTATTATATTAGCCTCAACTTCACCGTTCGTGCTCATTTCATCCATTTACTTATTCGTTTAACGAATTTGCGGCCAATTTATTTCAACTAAATGCAAACAATAAGAAAAAGAAAGATAAACAAACACAGCTGATTCAAAGTTGGGCACAATTCCGATTTCTTTGGCGCCGCGATTTGAAGGTACCGTTGGAAAGAGGAAGTCCTCTTGATTAAAAAACATATAGGGTTATAGGGTCCGCAAACGCTTATATTCGGCCTTAAAGTTCAAAAATTCGCAAAATTGGACCATTTCAAGGAGCTATTTCACCACATTAAACACACTTTTTTCACATTTTTCACTTGAAATTAATTAAATTGCACTATAATCTTTAAAATAAATCTACATTTTACACTTTTAGCAGGTTTTTTACCTAAAAAATCTTTATTTTAAAAATCACATTTTACACTTGTTTGAACCTCATTTGTTTACCAAAAATTACGACGAAATGGAGCGCTGCCATGTGATGGTAAGGCAATTCGCTGAAATTTCTCTTTTTCGCAAAAATTCCTCTATTCATGCATATGGATATTTTTTTTTTTTAATTTATTAAGCAAATGAGTAATATTATATACATGTATTAGTAATATTATATATACATATGTATAAGTAATATTATATAATAATATTACGTAATAAAGTGTAAATTATACAGTACAGTACGAAAACTCAAATTTTGTTTCAATATGAGTGCATGATAACCGAAAAATATAACCACTTCATACCCAAAACTCATATTTTAGATATAATAATATTATTACGAATTTACTCCTTGCTAGTTTTACTTTACTAGGTTCCTATCTCTGGATTGACAAATAAAACCAAAAGCTTTTGAATTCACTTCATAAAAATCTCTTTATTTTACAACTCGTCTACACTATAGCAGTTTACTCTTAGCACTAGTTGATTACGTTGACGCTGCCACGGCTTATATAGCCACGCGCCCCTCGCTGATGCCGAAGTGTCCTTGGACAACACTGTTCTAGAATATTGCGTCTGGCAATTATAAGAACATAATGCTATACGGCGCTAGACGCAACTATTGTTTAGTCAAGCAGACAGCCGCGGCGCCAGATGTCTACAACAAGACAAATGCTATTCCATATACCTACAGCTATTGTTCATAATAAGGGATGCATATAGCAATATAAATACAACTTAATACTACTTTTGTAACACTGCCCTCCACTAAAGCCTAATCGTCCCGATTAGGCACAAATCCTCTTGAACCAAATGGGGCGAGCCTCTCCAAATGTACTACTTTCATTTTACATCGTGCTTTTCCATTTCTTTGTATGCGGTATACCACGTCATTAAGTCGTTTCATCACCATATAGGGTCCTTCCCAGGCTGTCTGCAGTTTCGGGGACAAGCCTTTCTTTCGAAGTGGATTGTACAACAGGACCAGATCACCTTCTTCAAAACCTTTTGAATTTGCCGCTTGATCGAACCGGTCCACAATGGGTAATAGGCGGCAAAAATATGTAATTTTTAACTATCTAATTTTAACAAAATTTCATTCCAGTAGTGTTTCTAGACAATGAATATAGTTTAATTTATCACGTAACGGGTAATTTTTTTGAGGTTAGGATTTTCATACATTAGTATTTGACAGATCACGTGGGATTTCAGACATGGTGTCAAAGAGAAAGATGCTCAGTATGCTTTGACATTTCATCATGAATAGACTTACTAACGAGCAACGCTTGCAAATCATTGAATTTTATTACCAAAATCAGTGTTCGGTTCGAAATGTGTTTCGCGCGCGTGTTTTGTTCAGCGATGAGGCTCATTTCTGGTTGAATGGCTACGTAAATAAGCAAAATTGCCGCATTTGGGGTGAAGAGCAACCAGAAGCCGTTCAAGAACTGCCCATGCATCCCGAAAAATGCACTGTTTGGTGTGGTTTGTACGCTGGTGGAATCATTGGACCGTATTTTTTCAAAGATGCTGTTGGACGCAACGTTACGGTGAATGGCGATCGCTATCGTTCGATGCTAACAAACTTTTTGTTGCCAAAAATGGAAGAACTGAACTTGGTTGACATGTGGTTTCAACAAGATGGCGCTACATGCCACACAGCTCGCGATTCTATGGCCATTTTGAGGGAAAACTTCGGACAACAATTCATCTCAAGAAATGGACCCGTAAGTTGGCCACCAAGATCATGCGATTTAACGCCTTTAGACTATTTTTTGTGGGGCTACGTCAAGTCTAAAGTCTACAGAAATAAGCCAGCAACTATTCCAGCTTTGGAAGACAACATTTCCGAAGAAATTCGGGCTATTCCGGCCGAAATGCTCGAAAAAGTTGCCCAAAATTGGACTTTCCGAATAGACCACCTAAGACGCAGCCGCGGTCAACATTTAAATGAAATTATCTTCAAAAAGTAAATGTCATGAACCAATCTAACGTTTCAAATAAAGAACCGATGAGATTTTGCAAATTTTATGCGTTTTTTTTTAAAAAAAAGTTATCAAGCTCTTAAAAAATCACCCTTTATTTGCGAATTGCCATTTCACTGACTTAACAATGTATTTTTAAAGTCAAATAAAAATAGAACTCTTGAAAATTGTGAAAAATATTGAGAAACATATGAAAACAGACGTATGGGGTTTCGACGTTTTATGCAATAAGAAGTGAATTCAAAGTCCATCCTAATATATATTATATTATATTATAAAATAATTATTTTCATTTCATAGGCCTAATTCATGTCAATTTTGACAAAGTTTTAAAATAAAACCATTTTTAAACACTTTTACATAAAAATTATAGTTTTGACTATTAGCTACGTGTACCTACATTGTCTAGTTAGTCCTAATATTTTATGTACACTTTAAGGAATATGATAACGAAAAAATGAGCTGCGGATACGTGCGGATAAGGATCAAAGATAGCTATGAACGGTTGTTGTGTTGTTCACATATTGATAATTTAAAGTAGCGTTTGTGTAATTTCGAAATTCGTTGTGTAATAAAAACCTAACAGTTCTTAACAAGTGTGATTGTATAAATATATATTGCAAATAATATTTGCAAAATGTCATCCGTTTCCATAAGTAATCGACAGCTTACTGAAGAATTTATTCGGTGCGGCCAAAAAAGTGATATGTTGACGCAGTTTTTGAGGGATAAATTCCCTTCTTTTAGTGAAGATAAGGTGAAGTTAATTTTAGAACAAATTAAAAAAAGGTACATAAGTTCATTCAATTTAAAATGAAACCAATGCCACAGGAAAAAAACATACTATTTAAAAATCATTCTGTATGGCTGGAGAAGAATTTTACTGTATAGATGGTTGATAAATTATTACCCGGGACTTCAAATAAACGTAGTTTAATTGCTGGACGACCGGTAAAGAAATTTGAAAAACGTAGTCAACGGGCTAAACGTTACAAGGTCTAACAACTTCGAGATAAGTATTCTGAACAAGAATTAAAAACCGCAGCTGGATCAGCTGCTATTAAGAAGATATACTTAGATTCTCAAAAAGCGTTGGCGATGTTAATTGATGCACAGTTATCAAAGCATCAGTATGAAGTTGTTCGAAATGTGCTTAAAGACTTCGGATGTGATGTGTTGCCACCGCATTATAGAGTTCGGAAGGAAAAAAGGCATTGTTACCCTAAAAATATTACTATTACACCAATATCTACACAAGTTGATTTGCAAAGTTTACTTGATCACACAGCTAAAAGAATTATTTTGGCCGCCGAGAACTTCACAAATCTAGCTCATGTTCCAGAAATAATGACTCTAACATCGAAATGGGGTTGTGACGGTTCGTCAAATCAAAGTCAATACCACCAGTTCATACCTAACGAATTTGATGGTATATCTGATACAAATTTATTTATGGTATCTTTAGTGCTTACAACTATAGACCAAACAGACACGTTATGGAAGAACTCTAGGCCTTCTTCCACAAGGTTTTGTCGGCCGATTCAATTTGAATATGCCAAGGAAACCGCAAACCAAACTAAAGAAATTGTCGAAAGGATACAGGAAACCATAATCAACATATTGCCAACATTTGTGACTATAAAGGACAAGGTTATTGAAATACGTCACAATCTTTTATTTACCATGATGGACACAAAAATAGCTCAAGCAGCAACTGGTTGTAAAGCATCATCTGTCTGTTACATATGTAATGCAAGCCCTAAAGAAATGAACAACCTAGAATCCGTTGTCAAAAAATCATGCAATCAGGAAGCAGTTAAGTTGGGAATTTCTCCCTTACTTGCTAGAATTAAAACAATGGAATTTATTTTACATATTGGGTATAATTTAACTTTTAAAAGGTGGTCTACTAATGCGGAAACCAAGCCACTTAAAGAAGAAAATAAGAAACTTTAGAATTGGATGATGATGTTAAAAAATTACTTGTTGAATAAATAATTAATAATATATGATCATTTTTGAATATTTATTGGTTATGTTATATGGGAGGTGGGCGTAGTTGTGGACGGACTTGTTTCATTTTTAGAGAAATAATAATTTTTATTGATTCAAATCCGTTTGATAATTTTTAACAGTCTAGCTGTGATAACAGCGAAAATATTGCAACTTTTGTGATTATATTATATGGGAGATGGGCGTAATTGTGGGCGGATTTGCTTTATTTTTTCTGGACAAGCTTATATTTACAAAATATTACACTGTAGAAAATTTTGTTACTGTAGGATGATTTTTGATTCTTGTGTTACATGGGAGGTGGGCGTGGTTGTGGGTGGATTTTAACAAAATTTTTTTTTTTCATCTAATTTGGCAATATGAGAGATGTGTGCCAAATTTCAAAGCCCTACCTCGATTCCTTCTATTTTTTGCCGCGGCTTGTATGAAGCGGCCCCACTGTGCGGTCCTTCATCTTATTGCTCATCAGATGCGTATGCTGTCTTACCATTAGATGCAATTCATTCATTTCTTCTTTTAAGGCAGAACAATAATCTCCATCATTTCTTACAGCTGTAGGATTCGTTCCAAACTTAAGATCAGCAGGGAGTCGCAGATCAGATCCAAAAATAATCTTTTCTGGCGTGTAACCAGTTGTCTCGTGCTTTGCTGAACGATACGCCAGCAGGAACATCTGGATGCACTTGTCCCAATTCCGTTGATCTTTATCAACGATTTTCCGCAGATGTTCTTCGAGCGTTCGGTTGAATCTCTCCACCATTCCATCTGATTGTGGATGTAACGCTGTTGTCCGTGTCTTGTGGATGCCCAATAATGTACAGACTTCTTGGAAAATGGAAGATTCGAAATTTCTGCCTTGATCTGAGTGTAATTCGACGGGCACTCCGAACCTTGTTATCCAATTTTCTACAAACGCTTCGGCTACTGTCTTCGCTTCCTGGTTTGGTAAGGCATATACTTCTGGCCATTTACTGAAATAGTCCATGACAACCAGTAGATATTTGTTTCCGGCCGTACTGGTTGGGAACGGACCTGCAACATCCATTGCGACTCGTTCAAATGGTGATCCCACGTTGTACTGTTGTAGCCTACCGCGACTTTTGGCTTTAGGACCTTTAGCTGCCATGCACTCTACGCAATTACTTATCCATTCTGCTATGGAATCTCGACAACCGATCCAGTAGAACCGTTGTTTAATCTTCTCTATAGTTTTTGTAATTCCAAGGTGCCCTCCACTAGGTCCATTGTGATATTCTTTCAATACTTTTGGGATCATGGACTTCGGTACTATGATCAGCAGACGAGACTGTTTGCCATCTTCGCTTTCCCAGGTACGATGAAGGTATCCATTAACGAGGTTTATGCTGTTCCATTGGGCCCAATATGCTTTTGCCGTTGGACTCTCGTTACTTATTTGTTCCTTTGGTGGTCGTACCCCATTTTCTTTGGCCATTACCAGCTTTGCAAGATCAGGGTCCTCCAGCTGATTGATTCTGATGCGATGAGGAGTCCAATCATCTTCAGGTTCTATGTTCAGTAATCGCACGTCGATTATACCTTCTTTTCCCTCTGATTTGGAGCAATGTTTACATTCCAGTGGACAAGGGCGACGTGATAATGCATCCGCATTTTTGTGGTGAATCCCCTTTCGATGTTCCGTTTCGAAGTCGTAATTCTGTAATCTTTCGATCCATCGTGCAATTTGGTCTTCCGGATTCTTAAACTGTAATAACCATTTTAATGCTGCATGATCAGTCCTCAGCAAGAATCGTTGTCCATACAAATACTTGTGGAAGTGTTTTACACATTCCACCACAGCTAGTAGTTCTTTTCGCGTCACACAGTAGTTTTTCTCTGGTTTCCCGAGCACTCTGCTGTAATACCCAATTACTCTTTCTTGTCCGTCGATGAGCTAAGACAGGACACCTCCAATTCCATAAGCGCTCGCATCTGTATCCAGGATGAATTTCTTTCCAGGTATTGGATAAGCTAACATCGGTGCCGTACAAAGTAGTTCTTTCAGCTGCTCAAACGCTTTTTCTTGTTCCAACTGCCATACAAACGGGCGATTCTTCTTTTTTAAATCATGTAAACTTCTAGCCACGTTCGCAAATCCAGGTACAAAACGGCGGTAACCCGTGCATAAGCCGAGGAAGCTGCGGAGTTCATGTATGTTGGTGGGTTGAGGCCAATCTTTAACTGCTTTTATTTTTCCCTCCTCGGTGTGAATGCCCAGTTGACACTTTATGTCCGAGATATGTGACCTGCTTCTTCCATAATGAACACTTTTTGGGATTCAAGCGTAATCCGGCTGATGCTATTCGCTGAAAGACTTCCTCTAGATTTTTCAGATGATCATCAAAACTTTTTCCCAAGATGATAATGTCATCAAGATACACCAAACATGTCTTCCAGTTGAGTCCTTTTAACACATGTTCCATCAGTCGCTCGAACGTTGCAGGCGCATTACATAACCCAAATGGCATCACAGAGAATTCCCATAACCCGTCGCCTATACTGAAAGCGGTCTTTTCACGGTCACATTCATCGATCTCGACTTGCCAATATCCACTTTGTAGATCTAATGTAGAAAACCATTTCGCTCCAGGCAAGGTGTCTAATGTATCGTCGATTCTTGGTAGAGAATAACTGTCTTTCTTTGTGACATCATTCAACTTCTTATAATTTACGCAGAAACGGGTGCTACCATCTTTCTTTTTAACTTAGACGATAGGTGAGCTCCATGGACTTATTGAAAGTTCGATTACACCGTTTTTGTGCATGTCTTCAATAATTTTGTTAGCATCCTCACGTTTTGCTAGTGGAACCCTACGCGGAGCTTGTCGGATTGGTTTAGCGTCTCCAGTATTTATGCGATGTTTGACAATGCCGGTTCTTCCTGTGTTGTTTCCTTCGTTTGCAAATATGGATGCGTATTTTTGTAATAGTTTTTCTGCTTTTAATTTTTCATTTCCATGCACCTCATTCAGCAAATTGTTTAGGAGCGTAGGACTTATCTGTTGTGGCTCAATAGTAGGCTTCTGTTGTGACCGTTCGCATCGAGCTATTGCACTTATATTCTGGCACTGTCCAATTACTGCTCCTTTCTTCAGACTTATAGGCGTGTTGAATTCATTCACTACTCTGACCGGAATGGTGGCGTCTTCTCTAGTTTTCACAAGCGTTCTTCCTACCAATATGGGTGTATCTATTTTTGTTGGTTCCACAATCCACAACTCTTCAGTCCCACCTCCTCCATTCACTTTAGCCCATACAATCGCCTCAGATTTTGTTGGAATACTCTGATTATCATCAACAATCACCCTCTTACTTTCAACGTTGGTCACATATCCGGTGTTTATAGGCATCTCCATGTTCTGGCAAAACAGCATTTGCTTGTTTAAATCCAAAGTAACCCCGTGATCAATCATGAAATCTACTCCCATTATAATTTCATCCGTGATTTCTGCTACGATGAAGGTGTGATTAACTTCCAGGGTACCAATCATCACTTCGCAAAACACTTTTCCCGCGACAGCTGCTTCCTCCCCGGTGGCCGTTCGAAGCTTGCAACCGACTAATGGTTCAACCGTTCCTCTTACCACATCCGGTCGGATAATTGAATGTGTGGCACCAGTATCCAAAGTAAGCGTTGACAGTCGTCCATTTACGATGCCGTTGATAGTAAGATTGTTATCATGGCGACCTATTTGTGATATCGAGATGGCGGGGCAAATAGTTGTGGGAACCAGCTCACGCCCCTTTGAACTGTTCCGTTTTAGTTTAACGACTTGTGAGATGTGGATGCTCCGTCCTCGTTATCTGTTGGTTGTTTCCGTTTTGATGAGTTTACTTTTATATCGCAATTTCGGACAAAGTGACCCGCTTTTCCACAGTTGAAACATGTTCCTGTTGTATTTACTCGCGGTGCAGCAATTGTCTTCAGAGTCTTCAATAATTCTTCCATCAGCGCCGGTTGTTCCATTTCAACCCTTTGTACTTTGTGTGCTGGTTAACTTAGTAGGGAAGCTGTTTCCTGTGTGAGGGCGTGCGAAACCGTTTCAGCAAACGTTCTTTTTGGCAATGCATATGTGGCGCGTTTGGTGTCCACATCACGAATTCCATTTATGAAACATTGAATTTTTACCCTCTCAATGTAATCCACAGGTGCATCTGAATTTGCCAAATGAGCCAGTCGTTCTATTTCAGTTGCGAACTCTTGCAATGACTCGTTCATTTTCTGACCCCTATTTTGCAGTTCGATCTGGTATATTTGTTTCCGGTGTTCACTACCATATCGTCTTTCTATCGCACTCATCAATGCCTCATAGTTGTCCCGTTCACAGTCTGGAATAGTCTGAAGGATTTCTGCCGCAGGTCCTTTCAATGATACAAACAAGGACGCCACTTTGTCCGCTGCATTCCAGTTATTGGCCATTGCTGTCTTTCGAACTGAAGTTTGAAAATTTGAAATGGAATACTTCCATCGAATGTGGGTGCCTTCAATCTTTGATTATTTGTTGATGGTGCAGGGCCATGTAGTTACAGTTCTCGCACACGATTACTTAATTGAAGAACTTCTGATTTTAAATTTTCTTCGTCATTTTTTAAAGTGCTTAATTCGTCTTCAAATTTTGAAAATTTCTCTTGCACTTGTTTTTGTAGTTGTGTAGTATTTTGCGTAATCTGTTGTACCTAACGATTTTCTAACTGCGTATTATTTTCAGTCATTTGTTGTGTAAGGCGAGACTCTAAGTGTGATGTATTTTCAGCTATTTGCGTCATTTGCTGTGCCAGACGATTTTCTGTTTGCACTGCATTTTCTGTATTTTCAGCTATTTGCTGTGCCAGACGATTTTCTATTTGCTTAATAGCCACTAACAGCAAGTTCATGTCTACACTTGATGATGTTCGTTGTTCTTCTACTTTTTCTTCTACCTTTGTAGAAGTTTCTGGCCCAACAAATTCGAACTCGTCCACATTAATTCCATCCGCTTGCATTGCTTCACGTAATCATGCCTGCAGATCCGCCTTTTGCCCGCTTATCGGCAAATTACGCTCCTCCAGTTCCTTTTTTAATTGCTGAATTCTCAATTCTCCGAATTTAACCATCTTGAATTTGGATTATTTGACAATCCCACTTCTGACACCAATTGTTACGAATTTACTCCTTGCTAGTTTTACTTTACTAGGTTCGTATCTCTGGATTGACAAATAAAACCAAAAGCCGTTTAATTCACTTCAACAAAATCTCTTTATTTTACAACTCGTCTACACTATAGCAGTTTACTCTTAGCACTGGTTGATTACGTTGACGCTGCCACGGCTTATATAGCCACGCGCTCCTCGCTGATGCCGAAGTGTCCTTGGACAACACTGTTCTAGAATATTGCGTCTAGCAATTATAAGAACATAATGCTATACGGCGCCAGAGGCAACTATTGTTTAGACAAGCAGACAGCCGTGTCGCCAGATGGGACTTTCGTTTAGATAAGGTTATTTTATCTGTCAGCGATTTCTATTTATTTTTGATGATACATTGGTTTGAATTTTAGGCGACGATATACATATATATTATTATATTTAAAATAAAGTACTTCAGTCACCCCGGGTATTCGCTCGGCCAGGGTTATTTTTTTAGAGCGCGGCCGAAGGACGGCAATGCAGAAAGGTTTACTACGCGAAAGTTCTTCAGTCACCCCGGGTATTCGCTGTTGATTTTATTATAGTATAAAATTGTAATATGTATATAAAAATGTTATACTTGTATTACAATCATATATACATATAATATAATATTATCACACGATTTTACTTATCTGTGTTTATTAAATATAAATCACATATTATTCATATATTGATATATGTATGTATATAGAAAAGTGTTCACATATTCAATTTTATCTAGAAAAATCTTCTTTATAGTTTTTTATAGTTAATAAAGAAAAAAGAATCACTCGAATGTACAAACAAAGAAAACGCTGTGAAACGCTAAAAAATCTTTCACTTTTGGTTTTTAAGGTGTGGCAATGCTGGTTTTCCTCGTAAATATAAACACTCTAAACTTTTCAGCCATAAATTTGATAAGTTATTTTAAATTACTAAGTTTGGCTGAAAAATTACAAAATAAAAGTGAAAAGTGAACTTATTTCAACGTTAAGAGTGTATATTTAAATATAGTGAGTGAAAAACGTGAAAATATTCTGTGAAACATGGAGAAATACCATGTGTTCTTAGTGCAAATTTTTGAATTTTTAAACGTGAATATTTTTAAAAATATTAGTTATTTTTACATACATTTTGGATATTCCATTTATACGGAAATTCGGGTTTTTTACCCCTCCGCCAAAGTAATCGGAATCGTGCCCAAAGTTGCACTGAACTATTGTCAAATTTATATTTTTGCATTTAAAACAGCAACAAAGGCTCTACAACAGTTGTACAAAACTATGACTTACGACAGGGATGGGCACATTTTTAGCCCGCAAAGTTAGCAAAGTGCGCACGGTGCTAGATGAGGGGAATATCAGTTTACGGAGAGAAGGGCATAACAAGTTGCGACAAAAATCAATCACATTCCATCGTAACTTAATGTTCATCGCAGAGTGGTTGCGCCAATACTGACATTGTACACAAATTAAAGAGCGGAAGTTTACTTCATATCGGAATTATACAGTTGTGTGAACAAAAAGAGGTAAACATAATTTGCAGGGTTTAGAGTTTCGCATTAAAATTTGTTTTTATTTACCTTTGCATGGTGGGAAATTCTAATCACTGTTAGGAAAAAATATATAAGTTATACTTGTATCTAAAACCAATTTTATTTAATAAGAAAACAGCACATTTTAAAACTTCACACCACCTATATTTGTTCCTATTTTGTTCACACCACTGTACATGTGATAGATCAGTTAATGGTGGTGATGCCAGTTGTAAAAATTCATTTTAGATACAATTGGGCAAACTTTTCTCAAGTTGTGGGCTTTTATACGTACATATGTATATCTGCATAAATAAAAAAGAAAAGATACTTGTGACCGTTATATTTACATATTGTGTTTAAACATATTGCAGTTCCATTTAATGGTTATATAAATATATGATTTGTGATATTTTCAGTTTGGTTGTTTTATCAAAATCAAAGAATTGAGTTTTTTTTTCTATAATTGTTTTATTAAATTTTAAAAATCTAAGTTGCCTCTGGAAATGTATTAAAATAATAATATGCGCTATAGAATTGGAACACATATTTTCAAAAATATAAGAAATCATCAAATAAAAATATACAATATTTGCGCGGTATGGCATTATTGATTGAGAGTGGCTAAGCACACAAATAGAATACAAACGCTAATGGCAGAAACATCTTCTCACTTCGCCACGAGCGGCAAGCGTTTTGTTCTCGTTTTCATTCGAACAATGTTGTCATTACTCAATACGTATATGTAGTTTTGTACACATCTAAGTTTGCAATTATAATTTTTCATAATAAAAAATATCAAAACTGAAATCAAACTATTAAAACTAGGGGTAAAATTTAGAATAGCATCCCCGGATTTCGCGGATGAAATGGGTATCACTGGAAAGGTGACGTTCTCCAGATTACGAAAATATATATATATAGTTGCCGCCGACTTATAGTTTTAAAGATATTTGCATTTAAAGCTGAAAAATTTACAACTTTTACATTGATAATTTGTATATTGCGAATAACTTTTTCACTCATATTATGCACTTTTCACTTACTAACACTTCACTATAACGTTTCTGTATATTAATTTTTTTAATATTTGTTGTAAATAAAGCTTTATTTTAATTATTTTATTTTAGTTAAATTCTCTGCATTTGCACAATAAGAAAAGTGCTGCCATGGTTATTTTTTTTCCGCGCCGCGCTTCAAAAAAAATAACCATGGCAGCACTCATATGTGTTTAAAGAAACAGTGGTTCATAAACTGAAGTTATTATTGAAATTACTTTTTATAAGGAAGTTTAAAGAAATAACCTGGTTTGAAACTTTTTGCTCGGAAATTATATGAGTAAAAACACGTCAAGTGGACCCCCCATTTTCCACTTGGTCATCGAATTTGAATGTGAGTATTTTTTCATAAAGTAGTCACCATGAACAAATAATCCCCCTCCCAGTTTTTTTTAATTTTAATTTTAACTACCTTTTTTTTTAATTGAAAATTTTTACTACTTTTTTTTTTTAAATTAATAATTAAAAAAATATTGGTGATTTTTTGATAAAATTTTCAGAAGTTATAGTTCAATACTTTTACTTTCAGAAAATATGCATGAATTTTAATTATTTTTATTTTTTCATATTGTTTATTAACTTTTAAGTTAACAAATGAACATTTTAATGACTTCTCCCTCAAAAAATAAAATTTTTTTTTTCAGTATTTTGCAATAAATATTCAAGTAACGAAATCCGCGAAAAAATTTGACTGATCGCAATTAGATTAAGCAAAATAAATTTTTTAAGACGGGCGGTCAGCGCTGCCGGTATATAATTGCGTGTTCGTATACAGCGCGTGCACGAGAATCCAAGTTGTTCGTTGAACGGAACTCTACTACTGCGCAATATGCATGAATTATGTACCGGCAGCGCTGACCGCCCGTCTTAAAAAAATTTTTTTTGCTTAATCTAATTGCGATCAGTCAAATTTTTTCGCGGGTTTCGTTACTTGAATATTTATTGCAAAATACTGAAAAAAAAAATTTTATTTTTTGAGGGAGAAGTCATTAAAATGTTCATTTGTTAACTTAAAAGTTAATAAACAATATGAAAAAATAAAAATAATTAAAATTCATGCATATTTTCTGAAAGTAAAAGTATTGAACTATAACTTCTGAAAATTTTATCAAAAAATCACCAATATTTTTTTAATTATTAATTTAAAAAAAAAAAAGTAGTAAAAATTTTCAATTAAAAAAAAAGGTAGTTAAAATTAAAATTTAAAAAAACTGGGAGGGGGATTATTTGTTCATGGTGACTACTTTATGAAAAAATACTCACATTCAAATTCGATGACCAAGTGGAAAATGGGGGGTCCACTTGACGTGTTTTTACTCATATATTAAATAAGAAGTAGGTTATCTGATTTAAATTTTGGTACTTGGTACAATAATGCGTGGAGCTATAGCAAATGACATTAAAACAAACATATAATTTATTATTTCAAATAAACAAAATTAAATGCTGATATAAAGACATATTAAAAAAATGATTACTAAAATCAAATATTTTTTATACTTTTTGTTATTTGTCTTATATTTTATAAATTTATAGTAGTTATAAAGAAACTTAAAATTGTTAGGCAATTTTACTGTTATTACCCACAGTGCAACTTCCCATATATGTATGCGTGCGCTCTCATTTGTAAACATGGTGAGGTAAAATACGTTGCTCTTATTTCCCTCTTCATGTTTGCCCGCGATGATCCCCTCACCTGGCCCTCAAAATGTGCAGTCGTGCCCGCACGGGCAAAATGCCACTGAGGGCTAATATGCCCATCCCTGACTTACGACATATGTATATGACAATATACAACACCTTGTGAACTACCTAAATATGTTTATTATGTATTTCTTGAGTGCATGCGTGTCACATATTAATGCATACGTGCCTCATATATGTTTGTATGCTGCATATCAATGCATATATTTTTATGTGTTTATTTATGTAGTTTTTTGTACGTATGTTCAATAGATTTTAACATAGATATCTAATAGTAGTGGACTGTATGATTTTACAATAGTTAGAATATTTCTTATCTTATTTAACATTGTGAAATATATAAAAGATTTAAATATAATGTTGTTGTCCGTGCTTTGGCAGCAACGAACATGTTCAATTTTGAACAAGGGTGAAAGTTTTCCATACAAGAACTTTATTCTTACGTTTGCAAAATTTCAAAACGATATCTTAAACGCGGAAGGAAGGGAATAGACAGACAGACAGGCGGACATGGCTAAATCGACTCAGCTCAATATATTGGTCATTTATGTATATATATAAGTAAACAATTTCTCTTTTAATTTGTTTTTAAAAATTTTATTTCCCTTGGTAACACCAAGGGCAGCCGGTCTCAGCGGAAGAGTTGAAATAACTGAATTACATACGAGCGACGTTAGCGTCTAAATACCTACACTACTTTGCCCTAACTTTAGTTGCTGTACGTTATTGGCCGTGTGACTTCTTAGTTGCTTACACTTTGTTTGTTGCTGTCACGCGCAAGGCTAAAAGCGTGCGATCAGCATAATGGCCGGATGCATACTTAATGCGGTATTGAGTTCTTATAAAGTTGCAGACGCGCCGTCAGCGAATTCGGTGCAAGTGATATTTTTGCCGGATGTTTGGTTACCTGTGCTAACTACTCCCCCTCTTGAAGTGAAAGCGTCCCCGGTTTCCTTTATGATGTTCTTCAGTACTACAATATTTCTTTGTCGTTTTCGCAGAAATATTGCTATGCTCATAGCTGTGGCAATTAGGATTAGGATCAAGGCGGTTCCCGATTGTATGGAGCGGGTTTCAATAAGATTCTGTAGGTGCGCTATGTGCCTGAGGTTTTTTTATATTAACTCTTTGTAGGTGTGGGAGTGATAACAACTCGATATGTTCTGTAAAGTTAACGTGCTGCGCGGGTACTGCTTCAGGATGCGAAAGTATTACTTCATTCCAATTGCTGTAAATGGTGGAGTTTATCGTAATTTCGCCTTTGAATGTTATCAAAAAGGTTCCTCTAGCTAATTTTGTCAAATTTTCATTTCTTATTACAGCGGGTTGATCATTAATTAGAATTACGCCGTTATCGATCTCCTCAAGAGCGGGAACGTGATCGGCGGATTTGGATTTGCATTCTGCGAAGTGCTGGTTCAATAGTTGTCGTACACAGGAACTTTCAAGGGTTGGCAGAAGTTTGCTATTAAGGCTTCCTTGCAATTATAAAGTGGGATGTACTCTCTGTTGCATTCGGCAATAAGATTTGTTTCTAAGGAAATAATCTTTCCTTCCTGGATTACGGGCAGCAACTTTACTTTATTACAAACTCTAGCTATTTTTGGGTATTTAATAATGAAATAATAAACTGTGTATTTTGAAATATCTTAAGTTTAGAAACAGAAAGTATGTCAGTTATACTGGTATTTGTAGAGAGCTCAGCAGCTAATGTATTATTTATTTCCATGCCATTAAGCAGAATGGGGTTAATAACATTTACTTTTCCTAGAGCTACCAACGTTATAATGGTTTCTAATTCCATTATCACCGCTCTATTTCTAGTACTCACTAAAGAAAAGAGATTTCCAGTGTCGATCTATGTCTCTTTTTCCTGTGCTAAAAGTTTATTAACTGTCACCGTCAATTCGTTTATTTGTTTCTGTGTAACTAAATTAATTGCTGCCTGCTGTTCGTTTGCTTCTAACTATTAGGGCTTCAGCTCTGGTCTCAATTGTTTGAAAGTCATCAATGTCCGGGGTGCCGGTTATGTATTTTAATGCAGTCCCTAGGATATTGATGCTTCGCGCATGTCGGTGATGTACTCTGACCGCGTCTAGTAGTTTTAATATTTCGTTAGCGTCGTTTCGAAGTAGTTGCCTGGCGTGGGAATGCGGAAATTGCTTTAATATTGTGTCCGTCTCTTCGGCTATCATCTCGAATTCTGATAAGTTTGTCTTGTGTAGTAAAAACTCGTATTGTTCATGGAGGATTACTTTCCCTGTTGTTAATGGAATGTAGTGAGAGGTGGTATAGTTGAATATCCTCGCGGTAGTCCAATGGTTCATTGCCAAGAGTAGGGTTATCCTAAGAAGGAGGGAGAAGTTTTAGTTTTTTAAGTTGGATTTGTGAACTTTGCGTCCGTCTATCAAAACATAGGTACCTAAATCGTTTTGGACTGTTTTTTCGGTGTAAAGTCTAGTAAATTTGTTTCCTATTTTCCTGTTGTCTTTACAAAAACTTTTTCTCCTGACTTATATTGTCTTGTTTGTTTTTTTATATTGTGTGTTCTTAAGTCCTTTTGTTGGGTGCATATAAGTTTGTTTTTTATTTTGTTAAGAAGTTCGTCAGGCGCTGCATGTATGACATCTATGGGTTTCTTGCCTGTTACGGAGTGTATGGTGCGGCTGTATTTAACCGTGGCTAGCAGGATTAATTCGGCAGTGTCGGAAATGCAGGCCTCGAGCTTTTGGCAGCGTGCGATTTCCGTTAATGTACTGTGGAACCTTTCCACTTGGCCGTTAGTCGCACTATGAGCCGGTGGTGTGGTGTAGATCGTGACTCCGAAGTGGTTTTTTAGGATTGCTCTAATAGTCTCAGAATTCAATGACCTCTCGTGAAGGATTTCTCCAGGGTAGGAAGGTATGGGGGTTGATCCTATTTCAGGGTTTGGGGGATGTCGTCGGTATTTGGCTTCGTGACAAATTTTGCAGTTTGAAACTATTTCTTTTAATATTTTCCTTAAGTCAGGAAAGTAGTAATTCTTTAAGACTTGTTGTTCATTTTCGCGACAGGATCTATGTGTGCGACTGTGTTCGGTTTGGAGGATCTCTCTTTGGTCTTCCTTATTGAAAACGTCGATAACCTGTTTTGTAGTGTGACGGGACTTTATTCCCGGGAAAGATGCGGTAAGTTTGCTTTGGATCAGTGCCAGAGTAGGGAGTTCGCATAGCAACCCGTTAACAACGTTCGGGTTAACACATTGTTTAATGGATTTCAGTAAATCCTGTAGGTTACTGAACGATATTCGATGCCTCACTCGTGTCCTAAAGAGGATTGACGTGCTAACCGGTAATTTGGCTCCCTCTTCCAGAATAATCTGAGTTTGGAAACAATTAATGGGGTTCTTTACTGTAGGTATTGCTTGAGTGAGTGACAACTCGCTGTTGGTGGCCATACTTTCTGTGTCTACCTCATGATCCAAGGCATTTATGTATTGCCGGGAAAGTGCATCGGCGATAAAGTTTTCTTTGCCGGGTTTGTAGTGAAACTTGGGTGAAAACTCCTCAACAAAAGCGCGCCACCGTTTCATCTTTGCATTTGGGTTTTTATCGGACAGAGCAAAGGTGAGTGGTTGATTATCTGTATAGATGTTTAGGTGTTTTACGCCGTACAAATAGTTGCGCAATTTTTGCAGGGCCCATACGATCACCAAGAGCTCTCGTTCATTGGTCGCATAGATTTCCTCTGCCTGAGACAGAGTTCTCGAGATCATGGTGATGGGTCTGCCGTTTTGCGACAGAACAGCGCCTATGGCATGTGAAGAGGCGTCCGTTGTCAGATCAAAGGGCTGTTTGTAGTCTGGGTAAAGGAGCAGTACATCCTCTGATGCAAGAATCTTTTTAATTCCACCAAAGGCGTTAAGTGCTTCTTCATCTAATGTTATCTCGATTTCCCGGGATTGGTTAGCACCGATATTTCCTTTTTCCCCTCGCAAGTATTTTGTTAGAGGCTTTGTAATCGCAGCGTAGTCCTTTACGAATCGTCTGTAATATCCGGCCAATCCCAAGAATGAGCGTAAGGCTCTCAAGGATTTGGAAACAGCGAAGTCCAAAATGTCCCTGACTTTATCGGGGCATGTCTTTGTACCTTTTTTAGACACTGTAAAGCCCAGAAATTCGACGCTTTCTTGAAAAAATTTGGATTTTTCAGCGGACACTCGCATGTTAGCGGCATGAAGTTTGTGTAGTACCTGGTCTATGTCCTTTGAATGTTGCTCAGCACTTTCTGAAAAAATTATCACGTCGTCCATGTAGACATGGCATATTTTACCGATTTCTTCTCTTAATACGTCATCAATAGCTCTCTGGAAGATGCTGGGCGCATTTTTTAAGCCAAAAGGGAGCCTACAGAACTCGTACTTGCCGTTATTGACTGAGAATGCTGTTTTTTCCCGATCCTTTTCAGCTAACTTAATTTGGTGGAAGCCGGACTTGAGGTCTATTGTTGAAAAAAACCTGGCATTTCCCATGTTAGCCAGAATTACAGAAGTATCCGGAATTGGATACTTGTCGCTAACCGTTCTGTTGTTCAGTTTTCTAAAATCTATCACGAGTCTGGACCTCCTATTGCCATCTTCATCGACGCCCTTTTTACTTACAACCCAAATCGGATTACTATAAGGAGAGCGGGATGGTCTTATTATACCATCACGCAAGAGGTTCGAAATCTCCTTATTGACAAACTCGGCTGAAGCTATGGGGTATGGGTAGCTTCTTGAGTATACCGGAAGGTCATCGGTGGTCCTTATTGTTCCTATGATATTGGTGTTATAGGGTAGAGCTTCATTGGGGTCCGCGAAAACTTTAGCATGTTGTTGCAGTAACTTAGGAATATCCAATTCGCTCACATTTGTTTCTATTAATTTATTCACGTCCGGGCAATAGTGATAAAAGAGCCTTTCCTGCCCACCATTATAACTAAGAAGACCATTTTTACAATCTATTTTACCGTTTACTTCAGTTAATAGGTCAAAACCTATGATACCGTCGAAAGGGTTGGGTAGGATAAAAAATCTAGTATTTTTGTTAAAAATATTGATGGTACAATATTTGTCAATTTCAGTGGTACCATGGATGGATTTGGCTGTAAAGGTGCGGTTTGCGGGTTTGATTCCCTTTAGATCGTTGACATATCTTATGTAACTCTTCGCGGCACCAGTGTCGATAAGGAATTTTATACCTCTTCCCCCGATTGTCCGCTCGATCTAGGGTAAGAGGGATTTTGCCCTAAAAAATTCACCTCATCATTTGCTTCGTTTTGGTATTCGACTGGTTTAAACTCTTCATAAACCGCGCTCTGGTGGTAATAATCATTATTGTCATTATTCCAATATTCTCCTTCAGACTCATCCTGTTCATGGGTAAGGTTGTTTATCCTTTGTACCTTTGGTAGTGCCTGCTGGCCACTTCCTGGCCTTTCCCTACTCAAAAAAACTGGTACCTGTTTTCCGTAGGTTTGAGTGGTGTTTCGGTTGGGCAAGCCACTGGGGTTGCCAATACCCGGACGAGGAGCTCTTGGATAGGCTCCTTGATGGACCCTCTCGTCATTCTTGTTTATTTGTGGGGGTCCATTTTGTCTGAACCTTGAGAGCGATGGATCTACATCCATTGGTACGACCCTTTGTGCCTGAGTTTGTCGCTGTTGGTCAGGCCGAATCGTTCGGCATTGTGGTAAATATGAAAATTGGTTGGGAGCCTGAATTGTTTGCCTGTTAAAGGTCTGGGCAAACATTGACCTAGCTCGATTTGATTCAAGCTCCTGTGCTAAAGCTAATGCAAAAGGGAGATCGCTAGGCCTGGAGGAAAACAATATATCGCACAAAGGACGATTCAGTCCTGAGATAAAAACACGAAGAGCGTCTTCGCGATACTTATTATTGAGTGATTCTATTAGGGTGGCATTTCCACCATGGGTTATAATGGTTTTGTTAATTATTAGGGTCAGCTTCCTTTCAACCTCATCGTAGAATCCTATCACTGAAAGTTTACCCTGCCCCAAAGTGGAGAGTTCCTGCTCTATCAAATGGATAGGCCTCTTATCGGCGTAGGCGAAGTCTAGCCGTGAAATAATTGAATGAAAATTTAAAATTGTGTTGAAGGACGACAGAACACCATCTGCTGCGCCTACCACCTTATTCCTGATGATGCTTACGGCTTAGTAGTGCCTAGAGCTACCCTGGAAATTTTCAAAAACCTTATAGGCAGTGTGCGCGGCTTGCCTCCAAGATACATAGCGGGTAGGGTCGCCCTTGAATTCTGGCATGGTTTTTACCAGATCCAAAGATTCGTCACACACTACGTTTGGTTCGATTGTGACTGGTTCATATTGGACGACCTGGGTTGGAGTTTCAATTCTGGCTAGCCTGTTTGTCAACTCATCTATGCGAGTCTGGAATTCCTGTCTTGAATGTTCCGTTGCCGTACGGATTGCGGTATTAAGAAGAATCTGGAGGGTTTGGGAGTCCATCGTTTAGAATTAAAAAAAAAAATCTCTGATTTTATATTTGGAATTGTATTTATTTTAACAATTTATCAAATTATCTGATTCGAATACTATATTACTCTCGAATGGAATTTTCAGCATAGTAGCTGCTGAACTTTCTACTTACATAAATATTCCCATGTTAAGTTGCTTTCGGTCTTCAGTGGATGATTGATGCTTGATTATTGATAATCGAACAAAGTAACGCCTCTGCGTGGCTTGATGATTTACTGATGGTTTTATTTAAAATTTTTAGCTCGTGATATTTGGTAGCACTTCTATGATGGCACTAATAGTTTTTAAAATAATATTTGGTGGCACTGATGGCTTAAAATTTTTAGCTCATAACATTTGGTGGCACTTCTATGGTGGCACTGATGGTTTTATTTAAAATTTTTTGTTCATAATATTTGGTGGCACTTCTATGGTGGCACTGATAGTTTTATTTAAATAATATTTGGTGGCACTTCTATGGTGGCACTGATGGTTTTATTTAAAATTTTTTGTTCATAATATTTGGTGGCACTTCTATGGTGGCACTGATAGTTTTATTTAAAAAAAAATTTCTTGTTCATAATATTTGGTGGCACTTCTATGGTGGCACTGATGGTTTTATTTAAACTAGTTAGGAGGTGGGTCCGAACCCACGGCCAAACTCGCGTGTTCTTTTATAAGGATTTTTTTGTTTGGCCCCACGTTGGGCGCCAGTAAACAATTTCTTTTTGAATTTGTTTTTAAAAATTTTATTTCCCTTGGTAATACCAAGGGCAGCCGGTCTCAGCGGAAGAGTTGAAATAACTGAATTACATACGAGCGACGTTAGCGTCTAAATACCTACACTACTTTGCCCTAACTTTAGTTGCTGCACGTTATTGGCCGTGTGACTTCTTAGTTGCTTACACTTTGTTTGTTGTTGTCGTGCGATCAGCATAATGGCCGGATGCATACTTAATGCGGTATTGAGTTCTTATAAAGTTGCAGACGCGCCGTCAGCGAATTCGGTGCAAGTAATATTTTTGCGGGATGTTTGGTTACCTGTGCTAACTTATACTTTATAGGGCCTCCGAAGCTTCCTTCTGGGTGTTACAAACTTTGCGGCAAACTTAATATACCCTGTTCAGGGTATAAAAAGAAATATAAAAATTGTTAGAAAATGATAAAATTCAAAAAAATAGGAGTACTTAAAACGCACCTATATGGAATGTAGAAGAAAGGAACAGATGAGGAAGGGGAACCATTGAAAAGAATGGTTACAGATTTTCAGAAACTGAATAGAACCACAATTCCAGACAGATATCGTATCCCTGATATAACCATGACCCTACAAAATTTAAGACCTGCTAGATTTTTCACAACTTTAGACTTCGAGTCAGGATTTCACCAAATAAAAATTAAACCTGAAGATATTGAAAAACTGCTTTTCCTATAAATGGAACTAAATATGAATGTTCGGAGCAGCTCCTTTCACGATGGAACTACCAATAATGAGTATCATTAATCTTAAGTTATTATATACTCTTTAAGTTTGTACGCACACATATATTCCAACCACTGAAAGAAAAGGAGGAAAGGAGAGAAAACATTGTAAATATTTAATATCTTTATGTTATCTGGTCACTCTAATTTCGCATATCCACCATAGCATTACTCGTTATTCTAATTCCTCATTTCCCTTTATCCTTTAATATGTTTATACATTCATACATGTCAGAATAATTAAGCTTAGCTTTGCCTAAGCTACATAGTTATAGTTGGCTTTTTACTTTCGATACCTGCAGACGCAAGGGCATTTCACCTAGTAAACCACCAGCCACGTCACTTCCTATTCGTTGTAATATATATGTTTATATTAATAAATATTTTGTAAATATATATCGTCGTTGTTTTATATCACCATTCGAATCTATCAAAGCTTGGTAGCTCAACATTTTGGTGACCCGACGTGATCGCTGTGTGTGTTTGATAAAGTTAAACTTAACATTAACTATCAAACAATTAGTTCGTGCGCCACCGTGCTAGTGTAACATTAGTGGACATATTTTACAGTGAACAATCGATAAATCAAACTTGTGGTTTAAAACCTATTTGATTTGTGGCAAAAAAGTGCCGTGGTTTCTAGAAAGTGCTACTACGGTAAATTTGGACACTTAAGCGAAAGCGTTTTCTAACGTTACTTAATACAGTAAGCACCGTTTATCGGGTTCCGCTAGTTTCTTCAACGGTTCAGCACGGTTATCCGCTATACGTTACCGCGCTGATCACCTAACCTCGTCCAATTTTTAAATGGCTAAATTTTGTCGTTAAACCAATCAATTGGTGGTACCCCAGCTGGATACATTCCTGCAAATGAGAGTCCCATAAGTCAGCATTCACCAATGGGCGGGGTGATATTTTTGAAGTTGAGGCCATGTATAGCGCCTTGAATGCATAAGTGCTGATATGGACTCGGAGCGGTTGCAAAGCATGGACAAATGTGCTTTAGCGGCAATAATTGATTCAGTTAACGAACTGAAATCAAACTTCAAGTTTGGAGGAGCATGGAGCATGACTTTGAATCTATTGGAAGTGATTTACTTATCCAATTTGGTTCAGTTGAAGGCTACTCTACAACGTGAAAATGGAAAGCGTAGCGCTTTCCAACTATGTTCCACATTCAAGATGAACAGCAATGAATTCCAGCCTATTATAGTGAATACTAATCGTTCTCGTTTGCCTCAATTTACGTTGCCTCAATTTACGTTGCCTAAATTCAGTGGATCCTTTATAGAGTGGACAAATTTCCACTCGATGTTCACATCAGTCATCGATAAGGACAGCGACCTAAGTGATGTGGACAAATTGCAACATTTGCGTTTCTGCTTGAGTGGTGCTGGTCTTGACACCATAAGATCATTGGAAATAAATGAGGCTAAATATAAAATCGCATTAGATTTCCTCATTAAACGATTTGATAATAAACGTCTTATTTTTCAGGCACATATTAGGGAGATTTTCGGGATGGACAAAGCAGATGGTACCGGCGGCAAGCTACGAGCGTTGCCAGACAAGGTCAACTCGCATATATGTGCGTTGCAGTCACTTGGTTTCAAAGAACAAATAGCGGACTGCATAGTGGTACAATTTTGAACTCAAAAGTTGGACAAAGTAACTTAAACAAAATGGGAAGAAAGTTGGTCAATAAACGAGTTATTTACCACCGTGGGAATCATTAGCTGCATTTTTAGAACATCGGTGTCGTACCCGCAAGAATGTGGAGCATGCATTGCAAACACAAGCTGAAACATTTGGTAAAACCGGAAAAACCGTGAGTACACATCAAAGAAAATCCTTTGTTGCTTCAAATAGCTTACTGGGTGTATGTGTATTTTGTGGAAATCCTGAACATTTCATTTATAATTGCTAACATTCGCCAGAAAGAAGTTAAGAAACTTTTATTATGTCTAAACTGTTTAAAGAAAGGCCATCAGATGAGAGACTGCAAATCTAGTTCTTGTCGAAAATGTCATTCAAAACATCACATGCTTTTACATTTTAATCGTTTATCATCAGCTAATAGTAACGATTTACCATTAATATCGAACTCTGTCCAAGCTAATGCCATGACTGCAACGCTGTCAACGCAGCCTGACATCTCTGCTTCCCGATCTCCACGTACCTTGTCGCCAGCGTTTGAAAAACTACGCTTCTCCCGTAGAATTTCATTTTACTCTGGCTACCGCCACAGCAGAGTCTTAACATAACAATGTAAAAGTATGTGCTCTACTCTGCTCCGAGTTTTGTTAGGTAAAAAACTATAGCTGGAGCGGGAGCAAAAAATGCAATTCTGCGCTATGCTCTGGCGTAGCGGTAGCAAAAAATTGGGAGTGGTAGCACAGCAGAGCTAATGAAAATTTTCATGTGCTGCATACAGCTCCCGCATGTGTTTGTTGTTTTTTTTTATTTTTTGCTATTTTTTGTCATCTACAAGTATGTATCGGGTGGGCCATCTAACGTTTTAAATTTGAATTATTTATATTTCGACATTGAAAACGTCAAATACCGTTTTCCCGCACGTAACGTGCGTATTTTGGTTTGGTGGAATCATCGGCCCATTTTTCTTCGAAAATGAAGAAGGAACCGTAACCATCAACGGTGAGCGATATCGCGCAATGGTAACCAAATTTTTCTTCAAGCAAATTGAAGAGGAAGACTTGGACAACATTTAGTTCCAGCAGGACGGCGGTACGTGTCATACAGCAAACGTTACACTCAATCTTTTACGATCTATCTTCGAAATTTAAAATTTAAAATTTTATATGACCCATATCTATATATATAAAATTAAGTGGCAAAACTTCCTGTTCGCATACTCCTCCTAGACGGCTTGCTCGATTTCAATGAAATTTTCAGGGGTGATTGGGGTCCGTTTGCAGGGTGCACATAAGAAATTTAATGGGTGTATCATTGCACGATTTGCAAAAAAAAAAAAAAATGATACATCCCGCCTATACAAATTCTCCTGAAAATTCCAGTTTAAATCGCGAGATATTGTACTGCACCGTAGAAACGAACAACTTCAGCGTGTTTCCGAGCTACACCGTAGTTATAATGCATTACAGTATCCGATATTATTCTGGAGAGGTGATGACGGCTATCACATCAATATGCGATTGATAAATCGAAGAAATGTTACTTACGATTCAATATTTTGTGTATTGTTCATTTATAGCCAAAGAAACACCAAAAAAACTCAGTGCAAGAAGACAACTACATCCTGAAATGTCGCAAGCTTTTCCATCAGTATTTAGTTGATATGTATGCGAAGATCGAGACCGAACGTGTCCACTTTATTCGATTCAACCAAGCGAAATTGCGTTCTGAAGAGTACATCCATTTGAGAGATGCCGTGATGAATGATGCAAATGTGAATAGCATTGGACGTCTGATAATATTGCCAGCCACATACATCGGCAGTCCGCGCCATATGCACGATTATACGCAAGATCCGATGTCGTATATGCGCCATTACGGCAGTCCAGATCTGTTCATAACGTTCACGTGCAATCCCAAGTGGAATGACATCAAATGCCATTTGTTCCCCGGTCAATCAACAACTGATCGTCACGACTTAACAGCACGTGTATTCAGGAAAAAGGAAAAAGCAATCATGGATTTAATTGTGAAACTTCGTGTTTTTGGAGAAGTTCGATGCTGGATGTACTCGATCAAATGGCAGAAAAGAGGATTACCGCATGCACACATCTTGATTTGGTTAGTTCGAAAAAATACGACCAGATCAGATTGATAAAGTCATCTCAGCGGAAATTCCAGATGAAGCAATCGACCCACAATTGTTCAACGTTGTAACAAAAAACATGATCCACGGCCCTTGCGGCGCTATTAATCCAACGTCACCATGCATGATTGACAATAAGTGTTCAAAGCGCTATCCTAGAGCTTTAGTTGATGATACAATCACTGGAAATGACGGATATCCATTATACCGGCGTCGATCCGCTGAAGATGGCGGTAATTCAACGGTCATAAAAGTTCGGAATCAAGACGTTGATGCACATCAATGTAGAATATTGCAACTCTGTCAAATCGATCAAATACATCTGCAAATACGTAAATAAAGGCAGTGATATAGCAGTTTTCGGAGTGGTTATCAGAGAATAGATGAAATTCAGCAATACCAAATGGGCCGTTATATAAGCAGCAATGAAGCGCGGTATGGCGCATTTTATCGTTCCCAATACACGACCGGCATCCCGTTGTTCTTCATTTGGCAGTTCATCTCGAAAATGGTCAACGCGTTTATTTCACTGCAGACAATGTACAACAGAGCGCAGCCCGACCACCGCGGACAACACTAACTACCTTTTTCGAGTTGTGTGAAAACAATGAATTTGCAAGAACATCGCTATATTCCGAAATACCACAATATTTCACTTGGAGTCCATCATCGAAAACATTTCAACGACGAAAGCAAGGGGAGCGTGTTGACGGTTATCCAAACGTCCGTAAAACCGATGCCATAGGACGCATTTACACCATCCATCCGAACAACGCCGAATGTTTCTATTTGCGTCTACTATTAGTCAACGTGCGCGGACCAAGATCATTTGATGATTTGAAAACTGTTAACGGTCAGTTGTGTGCGACGTATCGTGAAGCATGTCAGCGATTGCATTTGTTAGAAGATGATATGCATTGGGACACCGCACTTCATGACGCATCACTCACATCTCATCCAAAACAAATACGCGTACTATTCGCCATAATAATATCTACATGCCTTCCGTCAAATCCGCAAGAACTGTGGAATAAGTACAAAGCCTGCATGACCGAGGACTCATTAATTATGGCGCGTAATCGAGCAGACTTGCTATATACATACATTACAAATGTATAATGATGCTTTGATATTGGTTGAAGATCTGTGCCTTACAATTGCGAATAAGGCATTAGCGCAACTTGGCATAACTGCGCCCAATCGTTCAGTGATGGATATGCTTGACCATGAGCTTCAACGTGAACAACAATACGATTGCAATGAATTGCGTACTTTCATACAAGCTATCATTACCAAATTGAATATTCAGCAGAAAAATGCTTATGATAAGATTACACGAGCGGTTGACAATAACGCCGGTGGATTCTACTTTCCGGATGCGCCCGGTGGTACAGGGAAAACGTTTGTGATCTCTTTGATTCTTGCAACTATACGGTCACAGCAGAAAATTGCGCTGGCAATTGCTTCGTCAGGCATCGCTGCTACTCTACTTGATGGCGGCCGAACAGCACATTCTGCATTGAAATTACCGTTGAACATCCAAGTCGTTGAAACACCAACGTGCAACATATCGAGGAATTCAGCAATGGCAAAAGTTTTGCGAGGAGCTGGAATAGTTCTATGGGATGAGTGCCCAATGGCTAACAAAAAGTCATTACAAGCATTCAATAGAACAATGCAAGATTTACGACAAAAGCAACAACTTTTTGGTGGAGCATTAGTCTTATTATCCGGCGATTTTCGGCAAACTTTGCCAGTCATTCCTCGATCAACTCCTGCCGACGAAATAAACGCATGTTTAAAATCGTCAGTTTTGTGGAGACATGTTCAAAGGCTGACTCTTGCCATCAACATGCGAGTCCAATTGCAAAATGGTCGATCCGTAGCGGCGTTTTCGAAGCAGTTGTTGAACATTGGCGAAGGCAAAATACCAATCGATGATACCGGTTTGATCACATTGCCGAACAACTTAGGTACACTTTTACAATCGAAAGAAGAATTGATTGAAAGTGTATTTCCGAATATTGTTGTACACGTCAACGAAATCAATTTTGCCATTCAAGAAAAACTGCCAGGAAAACCTACAACATATACATCGATTGAATAGCGTTTTGAATCAAGATGAAGTAGTCAATTATCCAACTGAATTCTTTGGATCCCCCCGGTCTGCCACCGCATCGTTTGGTCCTGAAAGTCGGTTCACCCATTATACTTCTACGAAATCTGAAGCCACCGACTTTGTGTAATGGCACAAGACTTTCAGTCAAAAAATTGTGCCAAATTTGGTTGAAGCAACAATACTAAATGGCAAGGAGCAGGTGAAGTTGTACTCTTACCACGCATTCCCATGATTCCAACGGACATGCCGTTTGAATTTAGCGCTTGCAGTTCCCAGTACGTCTTGCCTTTGCGATGAATATCAACAAATCGCAAGGGCAAACGTTTCAAGTGTGCGACGTCAATTTGGAAGAACCGTGCTTCTCCCACGGCCAATTGTTCGTCACATGCTCGAGAGTAGGAACACCAAGGTGCTTATTCATTTACGCGCCAGGTGGACAAACCAAAAATGTTGTATACCAATATGTTTTATAAATAAGTAACAGTTTTACAACAATAAATAAAACACAAAGTAAAAACCCTTAAGAGTTTTAATCGATTTAGGTGTAGCGAAGTGCACAGGGTAACAGCTAGTTATATATAAAAGAAAGTCGTTTACAACTCAAGAACGGCTGAACCGATTTGGCTTAAAATTGGTGGGGAGGTAGCTTAGGAGCAGGGTATGGATATAGGATACATTTTATCTCTATATGTTAAAATTCAATATAATTCATAAATACAAAATTTTATTTCGAATCATAAGCATTTGTTCAAAATTTGTGTAAGAATCATTTGAAAATTTTAGTAATTTTATACTGATTTAGCTCCTTAACCAGGTATTTTTTTAAGACGAACCTATCGGATATATTTAGTATCACAAGAAAAAATGGCATTGAAATTTTCTTCGTCAAGGCACTGCGGATACTTTGCTAGATTATGGGTCAAAGACGCAAATGCATTCATAACAAACCAAACGCGATATCTAACATAAAAATATAGGGGAATAATTGGAGTTTTAATAAACAGGTTTATTATAATTTGAGATATACAGAAATCTTTTCGAAGCATTGCACAGAGCTGTGCAATATGCATTCATTGGTTTAGCCTAAAACTTAACCTAACATCTTAAACTAGTGGTAAATATTTATATAAAAAAGGGGAAGTATATGTAGTTAAAATTAATTTCGAAAATTCATAGAAATTGAGTACTGTAATACATTTGGAACAGATGGTGTTTCTGGTAATATAAAAATGGTAAATGTTTTAAATACTAATATAAAAAAAAAAAACATTTTATAATTTATTCAATTATTATTTAATTTACTTTATTAACACATTGAGTGCCATGGCTACACGTTTTCGTGCGACACCAAAAACTTCCTGGGGTGCCATGGCTACACGTTTCCGTGCGACAGGCATTGTCTGGCCTTAGGTATTGTCATGTGTTTTTGGTTGACGCTACAGTGTTTTTTAAATGTATTTCTAGTAGCCTAATGTTTGCCCTAAATTTTGGTATAAGTTTCAAAGAGATATCTTCATTTTTGCGGTTTTTATAATAGAAACTCGGAGGTTGTTTTTAAGTTTGAAAATTTATTGGAATTCATTCGATATTTCGGAAAAAAAGTATAAAAAATATATTGAAAAATTAAAATTAGGATATGATAACTTCAATTATATTGATTTTTACATTAATTTTTTAGATGTGTATATTTTGGAAAGCAATCAATGCACAATTGAGGAGTGTTGGAGCATTGCGGACAGTACGTAGTTGTCCTTTTGATATTCTTTCTTGCTTCCTTTCGACTAAATTTTATTTTTGCTTCAGCGTAGCATAAAACACAAGCACTTCGGATGGTTTTATTATTTTCATCTACTCTTTTTGTGATAATATGTTTTGATTGCGATACAGGCTGCGGGGATGTGAGATCTAGTAGGCCCTTAACAACGCGTTCACGGAATGTTCGTATATTAATGTTTCTATTCGTAGCTGCTTTATACACAGTATAGGCATTTACCACGGAAAGTCGAAGTAAAAGTTCAATTCCCAGCTTTCGGTATCATTTTAACCCTTTGCGAAGGGTATTTGCGTATGAAGCCATTTGGTCGGAAAGATCAATGCCTGATTTCCCCTTATAATATTCTACCACAGCCAGTGGCTTTTCTGTTGCTCGTCTTTTACGTCCCGCTCCTTGACTAGTTGAAGGCTCTGCAGGATTACGTGCTTCATCGTATAAAATGCGTAAAAAGAAAAAAAAAATAAAAAATAGCAAAAAAATCGCGTCGCACATTTTCGTACGACATCGATTTTTACGATTGCAATTCCGTCGTGCAGTGCCATGTCGTAAGGAAACATGCGACAAAAAAAAACCGTTATAAAATCCAAAATAAACCACAAAATCATCCGGGATTGGCGCAGAACTGAATATTTTCTACTTTTACACCAGTTTATAGCAAAAAATGTGCTTGACACTCGGGGAAGGTTTTCGTCAAAACCCCTTGGCACTCAATGTGTTAATATATTTCTTAAAATATTTGATTCTAGATTTATAAAGTCACTTGACGCAACAAGTGCCAAAATGATTTGCATAACATTTTTTTGTCTAAATTATTCAATTAATTCAAATATTATGACAGAAAATAGCAAAAAAGAAAACGACTACAAACACATGCGGGAGCTGTAGCACATGAAAATTTTCATTAGCTCTGCTGTGCTACCACTCCCAATTTTTTGCTACCGCTACGCCAGAGCATTGCGCAGAATTTCATTTTTTGCTCCCGCTCCAGCTATAGTTTTTTACCTAACAAAACTCGGAGCAGAGTAGAACACATACTTTTACATTGTTATGCTAAGGTTATGCTAAGGTTATGCTGTGGCTCCCGACAAAGTGAGAGCGGTAGCGAAAGCATAGCAATAATTCAAGAAATGAGCAGTTGAGTTAGCGTCTTTCTCTGTGTTTACAGCTATTCGTATAGCTCTCTTTTGGTGTTTTTTTTTGCACACCGGTCTGCTTACTTAAGTAACGCGATTAATACTTATTTTTAGTGATAAATATAATCCAATACTTATAGTTATAAGTGTATTATAATTTTTCCACTATGCCCCCGGTGGGCTTCCAGTTCGAGGACAACAGGTTTGCTGCGCTGGCCCTAGGTCCCCAACCAAAACGTAAAAAATCGTATCAAAAACTGCAAGATGCTTTTCCTGACTTACCGCCAATAAAAAGTGATGACCCAAAGTATATAGTGATTAAATCCGATGAGAATACTACACCGCTTTCGAAGGTTTCTTGTTTTCGTGTTTACAATGCCTTACTCACCGTGAGCAAAGATATAAACAAAATCAGTGAATTACGGGACGGCAGCCTATTACTGCTAGTGAAAAATAAGCAAGTAGCAGAAAAGTTTATAAAAACGAAATGTCTTTTCAACATTGGCGCTGTTAGCGCTAGCTATCATCAACATCTTAATTGTAACAAAGGCACCATTTATGCACCGTTCTTAAACGATGTGCCTGAAAACGAAATAATAGAAGGACTGAGTTCTTACGAAGTTTCCGCGGTTTATAAGTTCACTCGCAAAGTTGAAGGTGTTATAAAGCCTACTGGTGTTATGCTAATATCATTCAACAGTTATTCCCTTCCAAACAAAATATACATCGCATGGAGGATGACCTCTGTGCGACCGTACGTGCCTAATCCAATGCGCTGCAGGTCATGTCAGAAATTGGGTCATACGCAAAAACATTGTAAAGGCTCCCCAACATGCGAAATTTGCAATTTTCCCTCACCACATGATAATGACTGCATCCGAGTTATGTGTGCGAATTGTTCTGGCGAGCATCGCTCTTCTGACTATACGTGTCCAAAGTATATGCAAACCAAAGAAATTTTAAAAATAAAGACACTAGAAAAGTGCAGTATGCACGAAGCCCTCAAAAAGTATAGAGAAAATACTTCCCTCCCTTCCCTCACTGCTAGCTTTGCACATGTGCTTCAACCTGCAAAAGAGGTATCCTCTGAAACCACCACACCAACAAAAATTTCAGCCATCAACAATTCCACAAAATCTAAAAATACTCATATAACCGCCGACAATGACTTGCCTACTACATCAAAACAAAACGCAGAGATCACCTCTGCACCCAACTCATCATTAAAATCTTTAACTAACAAAAATCACTCATTAAACGCCAACAATAAGCATATTCCCATCAACAAGCCTACATCGATCAGTTCTGACTACAACAACGTCTCACATTCAGCTAAAAATATCAGCGACAACTGTACCCAACAAGACTCTTTCTGAAATCCCAAACTTTTCAGTCCAACAACAGCCTCTTTCATTTCTAACTTAAACAACTCCTTAAACTCGCTTAATAAATATACTGACCTCAAAAATACTACTACCAACACTACTGTGCAATCTAATCCACCTAATCACGAAAATCTCTTTCCAACAACAAACATTTCCAACGATAATCAATACTCTACTGAACATACGGAACAAATAGAAATTGACTCTGAATAAATACGCTTAGCTTTTACTCTCTTTCGAACTAGTACTCAATTGGTGACACTCAGCTTCAACTGACTGCTCATACGAGTTGAATTTCTAGCTCTCTTCTGTTTCCCTTTTTCTTTTCTTCCTACATAGATCTTATGATTCCAATATTACAATGGAATTTAAACGGCTACACCAAAAATTACAATGAGCTTCAATTATTAATACATGATCATACCCCAGCTATTATACTCTTAAATGAAACTCACATCTCTTTCAACTTGTCGGCTTTTACTCCTAAGCAGTACATTGGCATGTTTCACAATCTTCCACATATTAGCACAAGTAAAAGAGGCATTGCGAATCTCATTAGAAGAGATATTCCACACAAAATTAATGCCATTCAATCCAATTTGCTGGCTATGTCGATCGAAATTATCTTAGTTAAAAAAATCACCATTATCTGCACCTATATTGCACCAGACGAACAATTTACCAGTACAGACATCCTGCAATTAATCAACCAAGCTTCTACTCCTTTAATTTTCGCTGGTGATTTTAATGCATGGAGTCCACTATGGGGATCTCCAATAGCCAACAAGAGGGGCAAATGCATTGAAGATGCTTTACTTTCCTCTAACTTAATATGTTTGAATAACGGATCCGCGACGCACTTTTCCACTCACTCCACTTTTTCCCATGTAGATCTTACAATGTGCACCGACACACTTGTCACAGAGTGCGAATGGAGTATACTCGATCACCTGCATGGAAGCGATCACTTCCCCATTGTAATAAAATTGCACCTAGGTTCAACAACTAAAAACCACAAAATTAATAAGGTATTCAAAACTGATTACGCTGATTGGAAGAAGTTCCAGACACATTGCGAGATAAATAGCAATAATACCCCAATATCTGACAACCCTAACCAAGAAAGTGCGAGTTTAACAAAAATTATTCGTTCAGCAGCGAATGTTAGCATTCCTCATACAAAGCCAACAGCAAGTTCAAGGAGTGTTCCTTGGTGGAATAAAGAAATCGCTGAATTGCGGGCAAAAAAACAGACAGCTTGGTATGAGTACAAACGGGCTCGAACACTAGTCAACTTAATATCTTTCAGGAAAGCCAATGCTCTTTTCCGTCGTTCCGCGAAACAGGCCAAGCGTAAATGTTTTCAAGATTTCACAAGCAAAATAAATCCTTCGTCTAGTCCTAAGTTAATATGGAACGCTTTAAAAAAACTTTCTGGAGTGCCTAGAAATCTAACCGTTCAATGCGTAAAGGGGCTAACAGGTTTGGTAACCAATCCATTCGAAATTTCCAAGTTATTTGCAAACCACTATTCTGAAACAAGCTCAGATATTTCATTCAGCACACAGTTTCAAACCTCTAAAACCACCACATTGTCGACACTTCCTACTCTGTCTCCCCTCTTTCTTTTTCTGCTAGACAAATAGAAACCAGCATTTCACTGTCTGAATTCGAGTTCGTTGCATCTACCGTTAAGGGTAAGTCGCCGGGGCAAGATAAAATTTCTTATCCAATTATCAGACATATGCCGAAAAGTCTCAAGCTCCGATTGGTAAAGCTTTATAACAAAATTTTCAATACTGGTGTCTACCCCCAATTTTGGAAAACGTCCTGTGTTATACCAATACTTAAACCACACAAATCCCCCGATGAACTTGCTAACTATAGGCCGATTTCCCTCCTTCCATGTATGGGCAAAATTTTGGAAAAGATCGTGGCAAACCGCTTGATGTGGTATGCTCAGCGAAACAAGTTCATATCACCGAATCAAGTCGCCTACAAAAAAGGTCAAGGCACGTTAGACGCTTTAATCCAACTTGACTACTTCATTACTAACGCTTTGTCCAGCAAAAACCACGTGTCCGTACTATCTCTGGACTTCCACAGAGCTTTCGACAAAATTGGAGCCCATATTATTATTCGACAACTTAGAAAATGGAAAATAGGCCAGAATATGATACGTTTTATTACCAACTTTCTCACAAACAGAAAACTCAAAGTCAACGTAAATGGTTTTCTTTCTTCAACACTCCCGCTTTCTAATGGTACGCCGCAAGGCTCACCTCTTTCAGCCTTCCTTTTTATCATTGCTTTCGATGATATTAGTAGGATGATAAAAAATTACAAAGGAGTTGAGCACCAGATCTATGCTGACGATGTCCTAATCTACACAAAAGTCTCTGACGTTAATTTAGCTCAATCCTTATTTACTAATATACTCGCCAGAATTGAGACTTGGTCACTGGAGTCTGGTGCTTCACTTTCTTTAGACAAAACACATATCCTTCATGTATGTAGGAAGCAAAATTGCAACGGTATTTCACTTACCCACAACCAAACTAAGATCAAATGTAAAACACAGCTGAAATTACTAGGATTAATTTTTGACTCTAAGTATAATTTTAATGCTCACTGTAAATATGTCAGAAACTCGTTAATGACACGATTAAATATTGTTAAATATCTCTCGTCTAAGCATTCATTTATTCATCCGAACACACTAGTCAATGTTGTCAGAGCTTTGCTAACTTCAAAAATAGATTATGGGCTCCCCATCTATGGCAATTGCTCCAAAAGCAGTATCAACCTTTTAAATGCACCATACCACTGCGCAATACGGCGAAGTCTTCGGGCGTTTCCAACCTCGCCAATAAAAACGATAATGGCTGAATCTGGTTTACCAACTATTCAAGATAGAATTATAGATTCTTCGCTCCAAATTCTTGCGAAAACGGCTGAGAACACCAACCCATTACTAAATACAACTATCACCCATGCCACGAAAAAAAGAAAAATTCCAAGAATACAGTCGGCTATTTCGAGATGCTTAAGTTTCGCTGAAGAAAATAATATTTTACGTAACGCAACATGCAAATTCACCACACGACATCCTCCCTGGCTGATCAATGATAAAATCCTACAGAATAAGCTTTTGTTTTTGTCCAAGCAAAACACACCAAACGTAGTCTTTCAACAAACCTTTGCTGAACTGGAATCTAATTATACAAATAATGGCTGGAAGCTATTGTTTACGGATGGCTCCAAGTCCATCGATTCCACTTCGTTAGCAGTTGTCACTGCCACAGGAGAAATTATTTGCAATTGGCTTCTCCCCTCAACGAGCTCTGTATTTACCGCTGAAGAATCTGCTATCCTTCACGCAGTTAATCACGCAAAAAAGACTAAAGGAAAGTTCCTCATCTGTACAGACAGCAAATCGTGTATGTCTGCAATAACGTCTCCTTCCAATCGCAATCCCATAATAGAAGTTATCAGGGACGCGGTCATTAGTGCCCTTCAGAAAATCCAAGTAATGTGGATCCCTGGCCACGCTGGTATTTCAGGCAACCACTTTGCAGACCTCGCTGCGAAAAATGTAGCCAGGACTCCTGCCTTAACATACTATGCCTCATCCAAGCAAGACATTTCTAACCTTATTAAGCACAAAAGGCATCAAAAAAACGCAAGCGATTGGAAAACATCACTACGCGGACATAAACCCACCCAGAAATCGAATAATCTACTCGTCAACAGTTCCAACTAGCGCAATGAAGACATATACTCGATTAAGGATTGGACACACTATCATAACACACGCCCACTTACTATCGGGTAAAAGCCCATCCATTTGCCCCCTTTGCGAGGACACCGCTTCTATCAAAAACTTACTCACACTCTGTCCGATGCTTCACTCAACAGCCCAAAACTCTGGCAACATTGATCTCATAAAACTACTAAGTGAACCTTCAGAAAACAATGTTATGATTGTTTATACATTCTTAAAAACCAACGATTTGTTAAAACATATTTAAGCAACTTACACCTTTACTAACCCTTAGCAAATAGAATTTTTTACCTAGTTATAATTACAAGGCGGCTGAAGGCCTCGTAGCCAGTGCTGCGTTTATGTATTTATATAATAAAACTCCTTTTGTTATATGAATTATTATAAATAAATAAATAAATAAATAAAATTCAAGAAATTTTGCTGCTACGGAGTAGTAAATGAGAACCCTGCTTGTCGCTAACTTTGAAACTCTGGCTCACAGATTCACTTTGTCACAAGTCGCTTCGCAAACCAACTTCAACTGCCTAAATCTAAATACTTCGCTTCGGTTTCTGGAATTGGGGATGTAAATTTTCCAACAGATGGATACTCAGTCATTTTTGTACTAAAGTCGCGGACTTCAGATTACTCAACAAACATTACTCCTCTTGTCGCTCAAACGATTACTGATAATCAACCTGGCACTTCAGTCATGACCGGTGATTGGAATGTTCCTTCGAATATCCAACTAGCCGATCCTGCTTTCAATATACCACAACGCATCGGTATGCTCATCGGAGCAGGACTTTTCTTCGAACTCATTTGTGTGGGGCAGATAAAGTTGGCACCTGGGTTACCCTTTCCTCAAAAAACTCGACTGGGATGGGTGCTATGTGGTGGTTGGCAGCAAACCCCTCAACTATCGACATTTATTGTAAGCCAGAGATCATCTAGTGGTATTGATAACGATATCCAGTTAGACAAATTAGTTCGACGCTTTTGGGAAATTGAACATGTTCATGAACCAATAACCAAAACTTCTAAAGAAGACCTCGAGTGTGAGGAGCATTTCAAAAATAATTATTCATTAAGAGCAGCTTAGATTCACTTGGCGATTCATATTTAGCTGCTAGACGCAAATTCGAGAATATTGAACGCAAACTTAGTAGAAATCCTAATTTAAAGGCGAAATATAGCTCCTTCATTAAAGAATATGAGCACCTTGGTCATATGTCGTTAGTTTCTGAAAGAATGATTTCTAAGTGCAGCTACTTTATACCTCATCATTGCGTTATTGAGGATGATAGTACGTCAACGAAATTGCGAGTTGTTTTTGACAGTTCTGCGGCTACAACTTCAAGGTTATCACTAAATGACATACATACTTATGACTGGTCCTACCATTCAGCCCAAACTTTTCAACATTCTCGTTCGTTTTCGTACCTTTCCAATTGCACTCACTGGGGATATTTGCAAGATGTATCGATGTGTTCGCATAACACCTCCAGATAATTGCTTCAGTGCATACTATGGGGAGATTCCCCAGAAGAAGAATTACGTATGTATAAATTATTCAAATGTAATGTTTAATTAAAAATTACTTTATTTACCGTCATCTCGGCTTAGTAGTCAAGTATAAAGTGAAACTTATAATTATTCCTAACTTAGCTCAAGCCACCAACCCGCATCGCGTTGTGGCTCCTCTGCTGACGTTTTGCTGACCTTGCGCCTCGTGCATGGTGTTAGTTTACTTTGATGTCTGGCCAATGTTCTCACGCAAAATGTGCTAACTTAGCGACATGTGCAGTAGGGTGGGTCGATTCCGGAATTTTTTCGATTCGGTATTTCTAATAGTGCGGAAAAGTTGCCTTAGTACTTCCTGATTCCAATGCAACTTTTTGTTTTGAGATCGGATTGCATCTTCAACCCGAACCTCGGCCTTGAAATTTCGGAAATTCGCCTAAAATCGTGAAATTGTCTACCTAGCACCTGAAATACGCATCTCATGGCAAAATGTATCAAACAAAAGTTATTTGTCACGTCATTTGCTACCGAAATGGAATATGTGATCATGGCCGTAGGACGAACCGTTCCCGAGATACGAGCGAAAAGGCGGCGCGCCACAGCGCAAGGTCAAAATTGTTGCAGCTCTCAGCTAACCTGTATTGGTCACCCAGAACCCACCGCGTGGAGGTAGCTGCTCTTCGGGTTCCTCCCAAGCCCAACCCAACCAACCAACTATATGTCAGGCTTGTTTTAGTCTGAATCTGTGTCAAATTTATTGATAAAATCAGATTTTGTACTAAACTTTGGCACTTGTTGCCTCGATTTCAGTGTAGAGCGTATAAAAAGATCACGAGATTGGGGGCCAATAACTTTAGAAGATGCCTCTGTCACCAGTTTGACGATTCTCTCGACTGTCACGGTGTGAGAGGGGAATTCACTAAATTTCCATACCTCTGCAGTGTCTCCCGACAGCCCTTTTATGAGTTCTTCGTTAGAAACTGAACAAAGAACTGGTGGAACAGTCAAGGTAATAGTCTTCCAGTTAATCATATCGTAATAAGTATTAGCTTTGAAATTCAGCTTTGGCACTTTATTACATCTAACTCTTCCATTTATGGTGTCAGACTCTGCTTCTCTGGCTGCCAGAAGACGGTCAAGGGCCAACTTTCTGACTTCTATCCGATCGTCAGTCATCATACTAAGGAGAATGTTTTCTGGAAGAGCAAAGAAAGCATTCTGTTGAATGGATGAATCGACAACCTTGCGCAGTTTAGCGGGTAAGTATCTCGACCTTTGAATTGCAGCATAGAGATGGCGCGAGCCATCTTTGATTGAACTGTTGAATCTTATTGAGAACCACAAAGGTGAGTAAACTGTAAGTATGTACTTGACCAAAATCTTTATTTCCTTTGTTGGTTTGTCAGTAGAAATGTATAATCTCAGAATTCTATTTGCACAGGTGAGCCAGCGAGATTTGCACATGTTACCTGGATGCATCGACGCTAAATCTGAGGAACATTGACCGGAAATAACAGCTTCTGATATTTTATAGAGATAAGCTTGGTCTGTGCTAAGTTGGGTCGGATTAATAACCTCAGAAGGTAATTGGCAGGATGGAAAACTTTCAAATTTGACAACAGGCAACTTCTCACAATAAGGGAGCAGTTTACCTATGTCGCCAGAGAATGTATTTGGACTCTTTGAGACACCATCTATGTGTTCGAAAAGAGCACGGAATGGAAGTTCGTTGAAATGTAGAAGACAAACAACCCACTGTAATGGCCTACCTATTATTTCTTCTAGTTTCCGAATGATTCCACCTTTCCAACCTGTGATCGTGTTGGTGCCATCAGCACCGACAACTTCTAGATGTTCCACATCAACTGAATTGTCTTGTAAATGTTGCCATATAGCTTGCGTCTCATCCTCAGCTAACCCGGAGAAGGAGAGGTGACGTGGCCAAAGTAATGACAACCAGGTTCCGCTATAAGAGAAATATGTTCCTCTTTGATAGTGTCGCGGTAGTACTTTTCACCTTCGCTGACTTGTGTGAGTGTATTGTCTTTGCGGCCGTCAAAATACAGCCCATATACGGAGTCAATACTTTCGGTGTTCTGGAGCTGAACACCAACACTTTTTTTTGCCCGACTAATCTTGCATTTGTCAGTGACAAAGCTAGCCTGATCCTCTGTTATCAAACCTGCTTTTTTGGCATCCAGAAAAGCCGATGAAACAATCAAGGCCGCTGCTCTATCACTTACTCCAAATCTTTGGGCAGCTAAAGCAGTGTGTTGTTATACTAGTGTGTTTTGTTTGGTTTTAGAGGATGGAAGAGAAAATTCATCATCACCATCGTTTTTCGAAGAATCAATGTGCGACGCGCCTACATTTTTGTCGTCTGTATGAGAGTCTGGCTGATCTGAATGGTCACGTGTTCTAGCTGATACTTTTCTGGTAAGTGTTGATGTTGAATAACGTTTTGAAAGCTTTTCTTTACGTTCATTTTTCTTTGTAATCTTTTTTGTTTCAGGTAGATCAATACTTCCAATGCGACCAATTCTTCTGGTTCTCTGGTCCAAGAGAAATGGTAGGAACATTCCTTTCCTTTGGACAAGTTCAAGAAGAAAAATAAATGCATTTATAAGCAGCGATGTCAAATAATTTTCCGGCAGAAGAGACAAAGTCGTCTCTTTTAGAGCTCAAACCTATTGGGTTCCTTAAAAACATTTTTTTAAGAGTCAGAAATTTCTTATGGTATGTGGTGAGCATTTGTACAACTCTGGTGTGTGAAACTATCGGAATAGATGACTTTTTGAAAGTATTTTCAACCTTTTTTGCAACTATTTCTGTAACCTCTTTACTCCTAGGTTCATAGCTGTCGCCTCGGAGTCGCCCTATACCAAATCTTTCAAACTGATAACACAAAAGAACATCCTGGTAAGTAGGTAACTGGGACTCAGAGAGATTGTACGGATATATGCCAAACACAGGGCATTTCTGTCTAAATTTAAATTTAGATACAGACATTTTGAGTTCTGTGTTTTGTTGAGAGAATATAAGTGATAGCACCTGGCGAAATCAACGACAAGAGTGAAGGAACTCGGTGAAAAAATATTTATGTGGAGACCAGTCCGAACGTGTCGTATGGCGCAGGGAAATGAATGTAAGTGATAGAACTCGGCGAAATCACCGACAAGAGTGAAGGAACTCGATGAAAAAATATTTGTGTGGAGACCTATCCGAAGGTGTCCTTTGGCGTAGGTGAATGAATGTGAGTGATAGCAATCGGCGAAATCAACGTCAAGAATTGTGCCCGCAAGCCGATTTTCACCTTGCGCTGTGGCGCGCCGCCTTTTCGCTCGTATCTCGGGAACGGTTCGTCCTACGGCCATGATCACATATACCATTTCGGTAGCAAATGACGTGACAAATAACTTTTGTTTTATACATTTTGCCATGAGATGCGTATTTCAGGTGCTAGGTAGACAATTCGACGATTTTAGGCGAATTTCCGAAATTTCAAGGCCGAGGTTCGGGTTGAAGATGCAATCCGATCTCAAAACAAAAAGTTGCATTGGAATCAGGAAGTACTAAGGCAACTTTTCCGCACTATTAGAAATACCGAATCGAAAAAATTCCGGAATCGACCCACCCTAATGTGCAGAGTGGTAGGGTCTTATTACGACGGGAATTAGGGTGTGTCGTTTTCTCGCGATATCTCCTCCCCTTCTAAATGGGGAACGTCCTCGGTCCTCAAAGAAGCGGTTTTAATTGCAGTTTCAACGGACCTGGCTATGATAATCTCTCTTTTGGTCCTCCTTATCCTGAGAAGGACGTAAACAGTGAATGCCATAATTAAAAAGACACCAAAGGCTGAGAAACCTGTAACGTGGCCATAATGGATTGATCGCTGCAGGTTATTGATCCTTTTAACATTCTCTAGATTCACATGGTGAAGATAAGAAGCGCTTAATATTTCTGTGTGCTGCGTCAAGTTGATTGTAGAAGCCCATGGAGTTTCAGGTTTTAGAGGCAACGTAGAATTTTCGTTATAAAAAGTCGTACCATTTATATTTACGTTGTTTTTGAAGACCACGAGGTATGTTCCGTTGACCGTAATAGGGACCTCATTATTTTCCTCGATGACAGCCAATTGGTCATTGATGACAACAAGGCCGTCACTTATCGGTGAAATTGGTGTGAGGTTGTTAAATGTTGTACTGCAATTAGCGGTGTTGTGAGTCAGTAGCTGCAGAGCGCATGATAAAGTCGGAGATGGTAAGCAAAACGTTGGTGTTGTGTCGCTGCAGTTCTTTACGGCTACGGTATGGTTATAACACTTGGCTAAGATGGATTCTTCAAGGTGCAGGATTTGGTGGCCATGAGCTACTGGTAAAATAGTAATTTTCTTACATCTAAACATAGGAATCGGATATCTTATTAAAAAGTAAATTATGTTATTATACTGTAATATCTTAATTCTAGCTACTGCCATAACATCGGCCACGGTAAGGTCAGTGAAGTGCTCGTCTCCTGTTATGAAATTTATTTCGTTACTGTCTAAGAGAATGGGACTTAAGACCCCAATTTTGGCGAAAGTGACAGCTGTTATAATGTTATTTAATTCCGTAATAATTGCTCTGTTTCTAGCCAGAAGTATGTCATAAAGGTGACCAGTGTTTATTTCTCTTTCATTTGTTAATTTCAGGATTTTATTTACTGTAATGGTAAGGTTATTGATTTCTTTCTGTACTTGAGTGTTTATGGTAAACTGTCTGTCCTGCGAATTAATTAGCTGTTCTTCTGTGTTCATTAATCTATTGAAGTCGTCATGGTCAGGAGTTCCGGTAATGTATTTCAGGACTGTCCCTAGGGCATTCAGGCTTCTCGCCTGTCTGTGGTGAACGTTTATCATTTGTATCAGTCGACTTATCTGGTTTATGTCCGCGTCTAGTAACTTCCTCATAAGTGACTGAGGAAAGTGGTCTGTGGCATTAATTGTTTCGTCTCTCAGTAATTCGTAAAGTGTCAAGTTGGTAACATGCTTGATGTGTACTGAATTCTCCCAAATTACAAGGTCCTCACCGACCACCGGAATGTACCTTGCATTGGTATAGTCTATTAACCTTCCTGTCGTTGCCGATATTGATATGGCCAAAGTTATGAAAATCCTAAAACTTTTTGTTAATTGTTTATCATTAGAAACACCTAGGTTCTAGATTAAGTTTAACGAAGTGTTCCTTATGGACCCTCCTCCCTTTTATTAAAACTGTTGTACCCAAGTCCTTTTCCACCTCTTCCTCAGTATAAAGAGGCGTAAGCTTATTGCCTAGTCTCCTGTTATTTTGAACAAGTACTTTTTCTCCAACAGGGAACTCCCTATCCTGCCTGTTTTTATTATGAGTTGTTAGTTCTCTTTCCTGTGCGTTTCTTAAGCGGCGTGGTATTTGGTTGTCATCTTTAATTGAACGAAATACGGTAAGGGGCTTCATCCCCGTTACTGTGTGAATGGATTGATGATTCCTCGCTTTGAATTGTCTCGACGCTCGTGTTATCTAAAGCAGTGTTTTTCAATCTGTGGGTCGCGACCCCTAAGGGGGTCGTGAACCCTTACTCGGGGGGTCGCCAGCTGAAAGAAAAAGTCGAGGTTCTTACGCAACAAAAACACAATTTTAATGAGAAAGATGTGCTTGTTTATTTTTCATTAGTTTATCAAATTGTGGTGTTATTTTTGAAGCATTAATAATTAAATCATTTTCTAATTGCAGTCTATTTCTCTTTTTAGTTTTTGTCTACCATTGAAGAAAATGTCAGTTCACACAAGTATGAAGTGGCACTAATAATTTAAGAGCTTCCCTTGCCAGCTCTGGATATTCGTGTTTTCTTTTCATCCAAAATACGTCGACACTTTGCGAATAAAATTCCATTTTAAGCATGCCATTAGCAGCTAATTCTAGAAGACATTCTTTCATTTCGTGTTGACATCAGCCAGATCTATTGATTTGTTCAAAAAAAGGGTTTAAGATCCATCTACGCCCATTGTCAGCTTCAGAGTGCAAGTCTGGAAAGTATGTCAAAAGTTTCTCTTGTAAATTATGCAAGCTTTGTATCATGCAAGGGATATGAGCCGATACTGTAAAACTTTGGACTGATGCATTATCTTCAACAATCTTTTGAACACACGGAAAAGACTCAAACATTTTGTTTTGCAGAGAGGTCGACCACAAACGAAGTTTTGCATGAAATTCTTTTACTTTATCTTTAGCTGTTAAAATATTTTCTTCTCTTCCTTGAAGGTTCTTGTTCAAATTGTTAAGGTGGCTAAAACTATCTGCCAAAAATGCTAATTTCAAGAGCCAAATAGGGTAGGAAAAACGGTAAGCATATTCTGATTTTGCATTTTGTAAGAACATTAACAATTCAGCTCTCAGTTCCAGAACTCTTGTCAATACCTTTCCTTTGGATAGCCACCTGACCTCTGTGTGATAAAGGAGATTTTGATGAAGCGAGCCCATATCTTCACAAACGATTCTGAATAGCCGGGTTTGCAAAGCTTTACCTTTGATAGAATTCACAATTTTTATTACCTCCTTGAGCACGTCATTTAAATCAGAAGGTACTACCTTAGCAGCTAGAGCTTGTCGATGAAGAAAACAGTGTGTCCAGGATATGTTTGGTATTATCGATTTTAATTTTGCAATGAGTCCGCTATTTTTGCCAGTCATAGCTTTAGCGCCATCGCTACAAATAGCGATACATTTTTTCCAATCAATATCGTAGTCGCAAGTGCTTTCTAAAAACATATCGTACAAACACTGGCCAGTACAGTGCAGGAAGTGCTTTGCAAAATAAGATTTCTTCCGTAATACTGTCATCTGCCTCAAAACGCACAAACACTACAAACTGTGCACAGTCGGAAATATCTGTAGATTCATCGAACTGTAAAGCAAAATGTTGGCTATTCTTTAATTTATCGACTACTTGAATATCCTTGGCCATATCGTATATTCTGCGTGAAATAGTATTGTCAGAAAGTGGTATTTTTCTTAATTTGTTTGCCTCCTGCTTACTGACCATAATTTCAACCATATCCACTGGCAAAATAAGATTTTCGGCAATTGTATGTGGTTAGTCGATATGCGACTATGTAGCTAGCTAATAATGTTGACTCGTTCACACTGGATGCCTGAAAATAAACCAAACAATATACAAGTGAACAGTCAATAAAAATTAAGGACGCGGAATCTTTGCACACCGAAATTAAGTATAATCAAAAGTTGTATGCAAATAACAAAGAAATAAACACCAATGAAAAAAGGGTGGGGCGCTTTTTAAGAGCTGATTTATAGTGCACCCCGCGCTTTTTTCATTATTTTCTTACTTACCTGAATTATAGTATTTTGCTGCTGACTAAGAGCTTTCAACATTCGTTCAAAGAAATCCAACGGCTTATCAGCTTCTTTTTGATGCTTGGTTGTGAGATGTCGCATAAGCTTTGACGGTTTCATACTCTCACGTGATAAAACATCGCAGCAAATTACACATTGAGGTTTATTATTTATGACTGTGAACCCGTATTTCAAATAACTGTCATCGTAATGTCTATTTTTTTCGGATTCGATTCACCACCACCGCTATTGATACTCGTACCAGATGTTGAAGGCTGCGATCTTTTGAGAAATTTATCCATTTAATTCGCGCAGAGCAAGCGAAAAAACAAAAAAATGACGTCTGAACTCATCGGCGACTACGCTTAACTGAGTGATGAGAGTTGAAACAAAAGAACATTGCGGGTGGCGCGCGAGTTACCTTCTCTACCCTATTTGTACAGATGCTGAGAGTTTAAGAGAAGAGAAGAGAGAATCACGAAGCATCTATTTTTTTAGAAAGAATCGCGAAGCAGGTATTTTTTAGAGAGAATCGCGAAGCGGCTATTTTTCTAATTCATTCGAGCGTGAACTTTGATCCGAAACAGAAGCAACAGCACTGCATTTCTAGATTTTATTTGAATAAAGGAAGAGGCACCTACACAAAACTGGTAACTCGCGCAGGGCGCTTGCTGTTACCGCATCGACAATCATGCCGTGCGGTGTGGCAACGTCGCCGTCGCCGACGCAGTATGACCCGCGCGAATAAGAGATAAATTTGCCAAAATAGGAAAAACTTATTACCTTTTTTAAAATTAAATTATTTCTTTGACTTATTATGACACAAGGGGGTCGCCAGAATATTTCAACCTGTAAAGGGGTCGCGAAATCAAAAAGATTGAAAAACACTGATCTAAAGCATTTATATGTTGCCTAGATAGAGCGTCTGCCACCACATTTTCCTTTCCTGGTTTGTAGATTAGCTTTGCGTTGCATTCGTCTATGAAGGCTTTCCATCTTTTAATTTTCGAATTAGGATTCCTATCCGAAACCGCAAAGGTCAGCGGCTGGTGGTCAGTATAAACATTAAGTTTTGTTACGCCATATAGGTAGTTTCTAAGAGCTTTCAATGCCCATACAATAGCTAACAATTCCCTTTCATTGGTAGCGTAATGCTCCTCGCTTCCGGACAAAGTGCGAGAAATCATGGTAATTGGTTTGCCCTCCTGAGAGAGGACGGCGCTTATTGCATGAGCCGACGCGTCAGTAGTTAGGTCAAATGGTTTGTTAAAATCTGGATACGTCAGGGTTACATCCTCTGACGCTAAAATTTCTTTAATTGTTTCGAAGGTCTTTTTCTGTTCATCCGTCAAATCAATTCTGATTTTTTTTGATTGGGCCGCAGTAACTCGACCGTTTTCGCCTCTCATGATGCTCGACAATGGTTTTTGTTCATGCGACTTCATGGCATCTCGCCCCTCCACCCCACATTCATCACCTCACTCACATTCATCACACAACACAACACTCATCACACAACACAACACTTAGCATACAGTATAACATTCAGCATACAACACAACATTCAGCGCACAACCTGCATCTTCATACCACGCAACAAACCAACCACTACACACACACCATAATCATTTTTTCACCACTCAGCCGATCAAAAAGGATTGGTTAGATCGGGGTGGCCCACAGTCGATTTTCACGCTCGTATCGAGGACACACGTCTCGCCAATTGGTTTCTTACGCCCGCATCCGACACCCCTGTACGTTTCGCCAACTTTAACATTTTTCATCACCGTTGTGGTTCAAATTTTGGAAAACCGTTTCGGTCGCGCGTATTGGTGTGAAGTGAAAGTGAACAACTTCCTTAAAGTTCATTAAATCCGTGTAAAGATTTAAATACTTATTTTTTATATTTGTATAATTATCAAGTTGAATTGTGCCCGCTAAAAGAATAATATAATACTGAGTTATTAGTTCAAAGAAAAAAGGGTCTTTAATTAAAATAAAAAAAAGGGATACATAACTAAAGAAAAAGTAAGTATACCCCGCAAAACACATAGAAAATAACTCCAAAGAACAAATGGTCCTTCGAGCCGCTCAGAAAGGCACCTATGTATCTCAGATAAAAAACCACAAGTAAAAAAAAAAAAAAAAGTGAAGGAATTATAACTATATATTAAACGGGCGCGTTATAACACAAAAGAAAGGTCAATAACCTCAACTCTGCTTAATATATAAACGGGCGCGATATAATACAAAATAACTAATAAAATAAAACTAAAGTGAAAAATAGAACATAGAAACAAGAAATATTTGTTCCTAAAGTGCAGTGCAGTGCTAAAATATAAAGAACATATATACATACATACAGTGAAAAAAAAAAAAACACCAAACATACGGCAGAGCAAACAAATAGACTTAGAGTGCAGTGCAGTGCTCAAATATCAAGTACACATATTCATATGTACATACAGTGACAAAAACAACAAACATACGGCAGAGCAAACAAGGAGTACAAGCAACGTGGGAACAGACTACAAACTAACCTCGGAAAACATCAAAAGGAAAATAAAAACCGAAAAGAGAAACGACATAGAGACAACACATACATACATACATAAGTATTGCCCAAAAACCCTTGGCGGAGAAAAAAGTGAGTCCTTTCCGATTTAATTTTTAATAGAAGTATTTTGCGCATATGTATGTTTAAAATACAGTTTGAGCTGTAATACGTCATACAGTTAATTAAAAATAACCAAACTGTTATATAAAAAAAAAAAAAAACGGTTAGACAATTCGGTATATACATATGTATGTATATAGGTACCGAAATAATTGAAAAAAATTACGGTACCTGCCTATTGCTAATTTGTGTTTCCAAGCACACTACAATTTTCCAAAAAAAAAAAAAAAATTTTTCCAAGTCAAGTATTATTACTTGCATGTTTTGGTGATACCCCTTGGGCTAAACAAGCAACAATCAGGATCGCCTATAATAAATAAGCAAAGGCGAGAAAAAAAAAAAGAAAATGCAAATACATACATATGTACATATATAAGGAAAGGTACTAAATTGTATAAAATATACATAAATACATACATATGTGCATATACATACATACATACAAAAATTTGTGGGCCATCAAACTTTGCGCGCTAAAATTTATATTCCGCAATTTATATACATATACATAGGCATATGGTACATGCAAATATCAACTGTTTTAAGGAAAATTTTTGAGAAACTGTTGTTAAATTACCTGCCTTCAAGCTTACTTCGTGTCTCTAAACACACTACAAAAAAAAAAATAAAAATTTTCAAAGTCAAGTATTATTACTTGCAAGTTCTGGTGATACCCCTTGTGCTAATAAAGCAACAAGCAGGATCGCTTTAACATATAAGCAAAGGCAGAAGGAAAAAAAAACAACAACAACATAACAGTTGATATTTGTGGATGTACATATATGTACATATGTATATCGCGATCCAACTATTTCTCGTTATCTCTCTCACGTTGTCTCTCTTCTTAATAAAGGGTGATTTTTTAAGAGCTTGATAACTTTAAAAAAAAAAAAAACGCATAAAATCTCATCGGTTCTTTATTTGAAACGTTTGATTGGTTCATGACATTTACTTTTTGAAGATAATTTCATTTAAATGTTGACCGCGGCTGCGTCTTAGGTGGTCCATTCGGAAAGTCCAATTTTGGGCAACTTTTTCGAGCATTTCGGCCGGAATAGCCCGAATTTCTTCGGAAATGTTGTCTTCCAAAGCTGGAATAGTTGCTGGCTTAATTCTGTAGACTTTAGACTTGACGTAGCCCCACAAAAAATAGTCTAAAGGCGTTAAATCGCATGATCTTGGTGGCCAACTTACGGGTCCATTTCTTGAGATGAATTGTTGTCCGAAGTTTTCCCTCAAAATGGCCATAGAATCGCGAGCTGTGTGGCATGTAGCGCCATCTTGTTGAAACCACATGTCAACCAAGTTCAGTTCTTCCATTTTTGGCAACAAAAAGTTTGTTAGCATCGAACGATAGCGATCGCCATTCACCGTAACGTTGCGTCCAACAGCATCTTTGAAAAAATACGGTCCAATGATTCCACCAGCGTACAAACCACACCAAACAGTGCATTTTTCGGGATGCATGGGCAGTTCTTGAACGGCTTCTGGTTGCTCTTCACCCCAAATGCGGCAATTTTGCTTATTTACGTAGCCATTCAACCAGAAATGAGCCTCATCGCTGAACAAAATTTGTCGATAAAAAAGCGGATTTTCTGCCAACTTTTCTAGGGCTCATTCACTGAAAATTCGACGTTGTGGCAGATCGTTCGGCTTCAGTTCTTGCACGAGCTGTATTTTATACGGTTTTACACCAAGATCTTTGCGTAAAATCTTCCATGTGGTCGAATAACACAAACCCAATTGCTGCGAACGGCGACGAATCGACATTTCACGGTCTTCAGCCACACTCTCAGAAACAGACGCAATATTCTCTTCTGTACGCACTGTACGCATTCGTGTGGTTGGTTTAATGTCCAATAAAGTAAACTGAGTGTGAAACTTGGTCACAATCGCATTAATTGTTTGCTCACTTGGTCGATTATGTAGACCATAAATCGGACGTAAAGCGCGAAACACATTTCGAACCGAACACTGATTTTGGTAATAAAATTCAATGATTTGCAAGCGTTGCTCGTTAGTAAGTCTATTCATGATGAAATGTCAAAGCATACTGAGCATCTTTCTCTTTGACACCATGTCTGAAATCCCACGTGATCTGTCAAATACTAATGCATGAAAATCCTAACCTCAAAAAAATCACCCGTTATAACTTACCAATAAAACGGTTACAAATACAAACATATCTACATACAAGTAATAATATATAAAATATATTTATTACTCCGGTCAGTGAACTTTAAAAGAAGAAAAACGAAAAGCGGAACAAAACGGAACAAAACGGAATCGAAATCAATGTACATGGAGGATATCCATATCAACAATTAAAATTAACTAACATACATATTTATGTATGCGCATTCTTATCGAATATTTATCGCAATTTCTTTTTCGCGTGCTTTTTGAGCAAACGTATACTCATATATTTAACATTTACATATATAATATTAATATATAAAAAATTGTATACTTGTTTTCCGTGCATTTCGCTATATTGCATATACGTATTACATACATACATATGTACGTATATGACCATTGTGCGAACTATAAGGGAAACAAGAGAACAAAAACATTAAGCATAACTATATGCATATAAATTTACATACATACATACGTATATTTTTGCGTCATTTTTATTTTCCTTTTGCGTTCTTATCTCAAAGATAGACGTACTAAGGAATAATATACAAATTAATCGCGAGTATATCGCAGATACGTTTAAATAATACACGGTAAAAAAAAAAAAATCAAATAAAAAAATAGAAATAAAAAGAAGAATTATATTTATATACAAACATTTTTTGATTTTGACAATTTGAATACGTGTTCGTAAATTTATATTATATCATTTAATAATACTTTTAATAACAAAAGTTTCAAATCTATTTTTCTTTTCATTTACACATTTGTCCATATTACCAATTTTTTATTGTATTTCAAAGCAAAATATTTCAAAGCTCAAAGCTTACAATTTAACTTTATAAATGCAATCGGAAAAATCAAAAGAGGTTAAACCAAGAACACCTCAATTATTAGAAATTCCGAAAATGGCTGATGATGACAAATCACAAAGCACACCTGCAGAAGCTACACGCTCAAAGCAGGGTGCCAAACAAAAAAGAACCAAAGATAATTTAGTATCAAGGTTCATAACTGAAAGTGACAGTTTTGTTAGATACTGCACAAGATTTACTGCCTCCCCAATTAATGATAACACAGAATCGGTTCTAAATTTAAAAATTCAAAGCATAGATAGCATATGGGCACGCCTTCTGGCAGCATACGATACAGTACTAGATACTGACGATGCTGAGCTCCCAGAAAACATAAAAGCTTCGGCGTCAGCTAAATATGAAAACTTCCTCGAACAATATGAAATTACGAAGGCAATGATATTGGACCAAATAAATTTATTAAGGCCATGTAGAGCCACTACTCCTCCTCCGATAGTAGGTACGACTCAAAAAGAAGAAATAGATACAGGTATATTCTTGAAAGTGCCAGCTTGTGATACTGAAGTTTTTCACGGAGGTTATGAGCAGTGGCCGTCCTTCCGGGACATGTTCACTGCCGTATACATTAACCATCCCAAACTTTCACGAGCTCAAAAGCTGTACCATCTCAGATATAAAACAAAAGGGGAAGCTGGCAGTATCGTCAAGCGTTTCGCTCTAAATGACGAAAACTTTAATCTGGCTTGGGAAGCACTGGTCGAAAGATACGAAAATGAAAGAGTATTGGTAGACAACCAAATAACAATTTTAATGAATTTACCAAAAATTCAACAAGAAACCAGCCAAGAGTTTCAGAAACTATACTCGACAGTGACTAATTGTTTATCTGTGTTAGAAACACAAAAAATTTCCACAGAATCGTGGGACCCTATCCTAGTAAATATTTGTGCAGCAACACTGCCTGATGCTGCTTTGCTACGATGGGAGCAATCACTAGTGGAAAGAAAGAAGTCGCCAAAATGGCATCAAATGAAAGACTTCTTAACAACTCAGTACGAAATAGCTGAGCGAGTTGACAAAAAAACAGTCAAACAAAAAAATAATCAAAATGAGTCGAATAAAAACTTTTTTAAACCCCAAGCCAGCAATAATACACAATATAATAGGCACGCTAATAGAAGCCAAACATTTGTGTCAAACCAAATCAATAAATGGCAACCATTATGTGAAATATGTAAAGGAGGTCACAATATAAGATCTTGCGAGAAATTTAAAAAATTATCCGTTTCTGACAGAAACAATCTTGTCAGACAACATAAACTTTGCATCAACTGTCTGTCGAATGCTCATACGACAAAAGACTGTGAAAGCAAATTTAGTTGTGTGTACTGTCAACGAAGACATCACTCATTGCTTCATATTACAAATTTTCAAAATATGAAGCAAAATCAATTTCATAAAACCACCGGGTTAGTCACTACAACCAAAAGTGATAATCCCGAAATCTCAAATCCCGAAAAAAGGGAAGAACAACCATGTTGCTCTAAAGCAGCAAAAATTCAAGCTCTTCATTCAGAGAATGAAAGCAAAATTCTTTTACCCACTGCGGTCATCGCTATTGAACATAGAGGAGAATTATTCAAATTAAGAGCATTAATAGATCAAGGTTCTCAAAGATCCTTTATATCATCTAAAGCTCAAAATCGGCTAAAATTGCCTGTAAAAAATTCAAATTTCCAAATTTCAGGAATGGGCGGAAGAATTATACAAAATTCAAACAAAATTTGCCCAATCACCATAGTCTCCCCAAACGCGGATATAAGAATAGATGCACAAGCCATCGTTCTACCGCAACTCACTAATTTGCTTCCAAGCTGTGAAGTAAATAAAGAGCAATGGGAAAAATGCTCATATCTCAAATTAGCAGATCCCAACTGCTATACCCCATCACAAATCGATTTGTTATTAGGTAGTGACTTAATACCGCAAATAATTCTTGAAGGTATTGAAAAAATATCCAATAAATTGTTAGCCCAAAATACAATCTTTGGGTGGATTATTAGTGGCCAAGTCCCTGAAAAAATCAATTCTTTCACCACACAAGTGGAAAATATCTCAAACGAGTTTTTAAGTAATCAACTCAAAAAATTCTGGGAAATAGAAGAATTACCCCAAATCACACAGCTTTCAGAAGAAGACCAGGCATGCGAAGCCTATTACAAATCCACAACAACAAGAAACGAACATGGTCGTTATGTTGTGCGATTACCTTTCAAACCAACTTTCCCTGAAACCATAGCTCTAGGCTACTCTAGAATATCAGCAGTCCAGCAATTTCTAAGCCTGGAAAAAAGCCTGATAAAGAAAAGTGAGCTTAAATCGGCATACGATAATGTGATGGACGAATATCTTGACCTCAATCATATGGAAGAAGCTGTACCATATGAAAAGGTATCTAAAGGTAGATATTTATCATTTTATCTGCCACATCATGGGGTAATAAGACCTGATAAAATTACAACAAAAGTACGAGTGGTTTTCAATGCCTCAAAGTGTACGAGCTCAGGCAAATCACTCAATGATGTACTATACACAGGGCCAACATTACAACCTGATCTCATGTTGCTAATTCTAAATTGGCGCATGTTTAAATACGTTTTCAATGGGGATGTAGAAAAAATGTACAGACAAATTCTAGTACATGAAGATGACCAAGATTTCCAGCGTATAGTCTTCCGCAAATCAAGTAATAGTCCAATCAGCGACTATAAACTTAAAACAGTCACCTTTGGCATCAATTGCGCACCCTATTTGGCGATCAGGACACTACATGAAGTGGCAAAAACAAATGCAACAAATTTGCCTTTAGCATCTTCTGTGTTGCAAACACAAACATACGTGGACGACATACTATCAGGTAGCCACAGTCTGTCCCTAGCGTGCGAATCACTATCTCAAGTGATCAAAGCACTAAATTCAGCGGGATTCCCCTTAAAGAAAATTACTTCAAATCACCCTGATATAATAAAAGACATTAAAAAAGAAGACTTATTAGATACAGACTTCCTTAAATTTGAAACGGCCAGTACAACAAAAACCCTAGGGATTCAATGGAATGCGATAACAGACCAATTTTCATATACAATTGAGCCAATATCTGCAATGTCCGCCATAACCAAACGCCAAATACTTTCCTCGGTGGCAAAACTTTTCGACCCCGCAGGATGGCTTTCGCCAATAATGATACAAGCAAAAATCCTCATTCAAGAATTGTGGCAAGATGGCACTGAATGGGATGAACAGGTAAAACCTGTACGTTTAACCAAATGGGTACAATTTGCCAACAATTTGCATACTATAGCAGAAATTCGAATCCCTCGATGGGTAAATTTCACCCCTAACATTAACACAGAATTACACGGTTTCTGTGATGCCTCTGAAAAGGCTTATTGCGCAACAGTGTACGTACGCACACAGTACGATAACAAAATATCTACACACCTCTTGGTAGCCAAAGCCAAAGTTGCACCTTTGAAGACACTCAGTCTGCCACGGCTTGAACTGAATGGTGCTCTTCTGTTAGCAAAATTAATTTCAATAGTTCAAACCCATCTGAAATTAACCGATCATAAAACATATCTTTGGTCAGACTCAGAAATAGTTTTAGCATGGTTAGAAAAACCACCCTATTGCTGGAAGACCTATGTATCTAACAGAATATCCCAAATTCTAGACTTAGTTGGCCCAGCAAAATGGCAACATGTTGCAAGTGCGGATAACCCAGCGGATCTTGGGACAAGAGGTTGCAAGCCACTGCACCTCACCAGCACTACACTCTGGTGGAATGGTCCAACATGGCTAACAGAATCGCAAGAATTCTGGCCAAAGTCTCCCGCTCGTAATATAATACCGCCGGAAAGTCGAAAAATTGAAAATTTTCACATCACTCCCGAAGAGGATGATATTCTCCACCGATTTTCTTCATTTCCTAGAGCACTAAGAGTAGTCGCTTACATGCACAAATTCACTCAAAGACTTAAACAAAAAATGAAAGGGATACCAAATGATCCTTGCGTGCAACTAACGCATACCGATTTGCAACACGCCAAAGTTAGTCTCATTATCTACACCCAAACTCGCTATTTCAGTCGAGAGAAAACAAAGTTGGTCGAAAGACGACCACTCGAAAAGGGGAGCTCTCTTCTCGTTTTAAATCCATTCTTGGACGCTAAGGGATTAATAAGGGCAAATGGAAGATTAGCGAACTCCAGCCTTAGTTATAAAGAACGACGTCCCATTATTATACCTGAGAAATCCCGGTTTACTCATTTATTCCTAATATACCTTCACCAGCTTACACTCCATGGTGAGCATCGCTTGATGCAGCAAATGGTCCGACAGGAATTTTATATACCGCGACTAAAACCACAACTTAAAAAGACGGTTTTTATGTGTAAACAATGTACCTTGTACAAACATAAAATGCGTACGCAGATCATGGCAGCTTTACCACCTGAACGCTGCAATTATGCTCTACCTTTTACTATTACTGGGGTTGATTTTGCTGGACCTTTCCAGATAAAGGCCTCAATGTTAAGATCATCTACATTTAGAAAAGGGTATGTGGCTGTTTTTGTATGTTTTACGACAAAGGCAGTACACCTCGAGCTTTGTTCAGATCTGACAACTGCGGCTTTCCTCGCAGCATTCGCACGCTTTGTCGGACGACGCGGATTTCCCTCAAAGATTATGAGCGACAATGGGAAAAACTTTATTGGAGCTCAAAGAGCCACCGAGAAAGAGTTCATAAACTTTATGAAAGAAGTATCCCCTGAAATAGTCAAAAAATATGCACCCCAAGGGATCGATTGGCAGTTTATACCCCCATGTTCTCCACACATGGGCGGACTTTGGGAATCAGCAGTCAAAAGCTTTAAGTCCCATTTAAAGAAAACGGCTGGTAATCATAAATTTAATTATGAGGAGTTTACTACACTACTCACTCGTATTGAAGCCGTATTAAATTCAAGACCCATATCACCACTCTCGCAAGATCCCTCCGATTTCACAGCTCTTACACCTGGACACTTCCTCAGAGGAGCTCCTCTTCTCGCCATACCTGAGACAGAAGGAGACTCACTCACTTTAATAAATCGATGGGAAAGAATCAAGATTTTCCATCATGAATTCAGCCACAGATGGAAGGAAGACTATCTAAAAGATCTCCATAAGAGATATCGATGGAAAACGATCCAGAAGGAACCCAGTACAGGCGAATGCGTCATCATACAGGACGAATGCCTTCCCCCAACCGAATGGCGACTAGGTCGCATTGAAAAGGTACATCGGGGACGAGATGGTCATATAAGAGTAGTAGATGTGCGAACACAAACTGGCCTACTAACTCGACCACTAGTAAAATTGTGCTTTCTTCCAAATACCGAAGAACCGATTACCGAAAACAAGCGAACGCAAACGCAAAACGCAAACGCATAAAATCAAACAATAATTAATTAAAAATATACCGTTTTACAATCCGTACGTACAAACCAAAACCATAATGAACACGATTAATAATAAACAACAAAATCCATATCTAAATAATATATAATACATATAAATAAATATAAGCAATATACAATATATAAATACATACATCTATATATAGTACACACATATACATTTATAATGAGTAGCATATTTCATACTACTACCAAAACCAAGTTAATATACATATTCCTATTCCACTAGAAATGGACGTAGAAGAAACCCGCAATAACCCCCAGTCGGTGAGGTCCGCAAGCAGTGCAAATGCAGCATTCGCTGCACCCATCGCCGCACCAAGGAGGCAACAAGGCACAAGCCCGCCCAGCCAATCATCCGGTCAACCAGTGAGGGAAGCGGTCGAAGAACAGTTCGAGGAGTATGTACCGCCGCGATGCAGCCTGTGCCATCGACCCCATGTCCTGAAGCGGTGTACAATTTTCAAGGCGATGACGTCCGCTCAGCGCCAGCAGATCGCTAGAGCCCACGGCCACTGCATGACATGCTTGGCAGACACGCACGCTACGTTGGAGTGCATGTCCGACGGGTCGTGTCAGTACTGCCACCGACCGCATCATACCCTATTTCACCGCTTCCCTCGACGCTCGATTCTATCAACGCCCGCCAGTCACCGGCATGGTCAACAGCGGCACCATCAGCATGGGAGCCATGTTCGACGCCGACGAGCCCATCGCTCTACGCAACCCCGAGGTGCACGTTCGCAGACGCCACCACATCATCATCATCGTAACCAGCGAAAGGCGACGGGTTTCAGCGCTGTAGTGAGCACCCTTCAGAAACTGCAGCGACTGCTAGGCAATTAATTCGCCTAGGGGGGCCGGGATGTTTATGCGACTTCATGGCATCTCGCCCCTCCACCCCACATTCATCACCTCACTCACATTCATCACACAACACAACACTCATCACACAACACAACACTCATCACACAACACAACACTTAGCATACAGCATAACATTCAGCATACAACACAACATTCAGCGCACAACCTGCATCTTCATACCACGCAACAAACCAACCACTACACACACACCATAATCATTTTTTCACCACTCAGCCGATCAAAAAGGATTGGTTAGATCGGGGTGGCCCACAGTCGATTTTCACGCTCGTATCGAGGACACACGTCTCGCCAATTGGTTTCTTACGCCCGCATCCGACACCCCTGTACGTTTCGCCAACTTTAACATTTTTCATCACCGTTGTGGTTCAAATTTTGGAAAACCGTTTCGGTCGCGCGTATTGGTGTGAAGTGGAAGTGAACAACTTCCTTAAAGTTCATTAAATCCGTGTAAAGATTTAAATACTTATTTTTTATATTTGTATAATTATCAAGTTGAATTGTGCCCGCTAAAAGAATAATATAATACTGAGTTATTAGTTCAAAGAAAAAAGGGTCTTTAATTAAAATAAAAAAAAGGGATACATAACTAAAGAAAAAGTAAGTATACCCCGCAAAACACATAGAAAATAACTCCAAAGAACAGTTTTGATATTCTAACGAAATCCCTTATAAAACATCTATAATAACCCGCTAAACCTAGGAATGATCTGAGTCCCCTTAGAGTGGTGGGCTCAGGGAAACTTCGTATTGTGTTGACTTTGTCTGGACACGTTTTTATTCCTCCTTGTGAAACCAAGAACCCCAGGTATTCGACCTCAGTCCTAAAAAATTTGGATTTTTCAACCGAGACTCGCATGTTGGCCCTAAATAATTCATTTAAAATTGATTCTATATCTTTCAGATGCTGCTGTTTGTTTTCCGAAAAAATAATAACATCGTCTACATAAACAAAACAGCTTTTCCCAATATGCTCTCTTAATACGTCGTCTATGGCGCGTTGAAAGATGATCGGCGCGTATTTATATTTTGGGTATTTATCACCGATAGTTTTTTCATTGAGCTTCCGAAAATCAATAACTAATCACTTTTGTATTGTATGGTAGTGCCTCATTGGGGTCAGCAAAAACCCCATTCATCCTTTTGATCATCCTAGAAAAATCTTCCCTAACGTCTGTTGGTACTACATTTGTTTGAAGCCTAAGATGGCTTACGTCATGACTGGAAATGAAGAAGATTTCCTCCTCACCAAAATCATGATTTATTGTGTTCGATTTAAGGTCAATGTTCGCATGGACCCTGTTTAGTATGTCGAGCCCAATCACGCCATCAAATGATGTTAAGTCCGGTAAGATGAAAAATTCTGCTACTACGCCAAATATTTTTATGTAGCATTTTTCCATGATAGAAGTAACCCCGTGAATAGATTTTACAGAGAATGTGTCCCTGAAATGTTTTGTCCTTAAAGCCGGTGTTGGTTTCATATAACTCCTCGACGCACCGGTATCGATAAGGAGTTTCACTTCCTTCCCTCCTAGGGACTTTGAAATCCAGGGTAGGAGGGACCTTCCCCTAAAAAAATAAGTTGATCTAAACTTACGTCATCCGCCGCTTGTTCGGCTTCTGCACCGTACAATGATTCACTCTGTAGCTCAACTTCCTCTTCCAGATGATTAACATTTTGGATCTTTGGTCCTGTGTAACGTCCAGAATTTGCTGGACGTTTTTGTTGATAGCCCTGTTGCGTTCGCTCGCGATAGCTTTAGGGTGTGTCGTTTTCTCGCGATAACTTATA